>NC_088220.1:65742995-65960495 GCF_036934945.1 Oncorhynchus masou masou
AAAGGCTGGGTTTCTGTACAGCACTTTCAGATATCAGCTGATGTACGAAGGGCTATATAAATAAATTTGATTTGAAACTCCCCAGACCTTAATCCCATTGAGAACTTGTGATCAATCCTCAAGAGGCATGTGGACAAACAAAAACCCACACATTCTGACAAACTCCAAGCATTGATTATTGCAGAATAGGCTGCCATCAGTCAGGATGTGGCCCAGAAGTTAATTGACAGCATGCCAGGGTGGATTGCAGAGGTCTTGAAAAAGAAGGGTCTACACTGAAAATATTGACTCTTTGCATCAACTTCCTGTAATTGTCAATAAAAGCCTTTGACACTTATGAAATGCTTGTAATTATACTTCAGTATTCCATAGTAACATCTGACAAAAATATCTAATGGACACTGAGGCAGAAAATTAATATTTGTGTCATTCTCAAAACGTTTGGCCACGACTAAGTCAAATATATGGATTCACAAATAATGTTTTAGAGAATAGGCCTTGTTTTAACCATAAAAACTCTGATCATGGTATTTGAAAACAGCTAAAACAAGTATTTGAACTTGTGCAGACCTGAATACAGTCGATTCCACAAGTGTCATATTTTCTCATTTGTCTTCTTTAGCATGAGTTCTTCATTCTACTTTGAACAACTGCAATAAAAAGTGATTTTAATTTGTAGCAAATCCTTCTCTCCTCTATACAGTCTTACTTTGAGGAAGTCTTTATCCATTTGGTTCAGTTTGTGTTCAAAAGTAAAACGTGAGAGACACTCCAGTGGGCTATACCAGTGATCCAGCCTGGTTCTGAGCGGGTACAGCACCTATACGGGCCAGGGTGGTGGAGCTGATTGGCGAGGTGAGAGGGTGTGGCACCTGGGGCTGGGCCCCCTCAGTCTTGTCAGGGTCTGTGGCCATGTGGCCAGGTGGGGAATGGGGTGGGGCACCGTTGGAACTGGAGGTTCTGCTGTGTCCATAGTGAGGAATGCTACTGATGCTGGGAGGTCGGCTGTGGTTGGAACTGGGAGGTCGACTGTGCCTGTGTGGAGCGCTACAGCCAATGTGGTTCGAGCTTGGTGGTCTGCTGTGCCCATGTGGAGAGAGGGCACCGATATTGTTAGAACTTGGGGGTTGACTGTTCCCATGTGGGGAGGGGGTACTAATGTTGTTAGAGCTAGGGGGTCTGCTGTGCCCATGTGGAGAGGTGACACCAACATGGTTAGGACTGGGGGGTTGACTGAACCCATGGGGAGGGGTGTCAACAATGATACTAGTGCTGAGGGGCCGGGTGTGGCCAGGGGGTAGAGTCCCACTGATGTGGTTAGAACTGGGGGGTCGACTGTGCCTGTGTGGAGAGGTGGCATCAATGTTGTTTGCAACACAGAGGGGTCTGGTGTGCCTGGGTGGAGGTGTGCCACTGATGTACCCTGGGAGGCCCTGCAAGGGGTTGGGCTCTCCAGGCCGAAGGCGGTAGGCATTGAACACAGAGCCTGTGTCAGAGGCCGGAGCAGTGGGGTAGGGGTAGCGGAAGTTGTTGGGCTGCTGGGGGTCTCGTAGATGCGGGGTCGTGGCTATGGAGGACAGCGTGCCATTTTTGGAGAGGAGGTCTGAGCCTGTGCCGCTCTTTGCCCAGGAAACACGCTTGGGAGCCTGGGCATCCTCCCTGTAATGGATAGGCAGCCAATGAGAAAACACAAACCAAGATCATATCACACACATCCTCCAATCACCAACCTGCAGAAACTAAATTAGAACACTGTCCATGGTGGAGTACTAGTGGTTGTACATCCTGTGGCGTTTAACAACTGTACCTGTTTTTCCAAATGACAAAATCTCACTTGATATCATTGGCTAGCTCCTCCTCTTCATGGTCTCTCCTTCTCAGTATGAAGATGAGGAAGAGTATGATGGCTACCAGTGCCACGATGGACCCCAGAGTAGCAGCAACAATCGCTCCAGCATTAGAGGCTGTGGAAGAGGACACCACAGAGAGGATTAGAACAGGAAACAAGAGCAGTCTGTATATACTAGTATGAGATTATGTGTTTACTTCCTATACATACAGGTGAAGACCTCCAGGTTGATAGAGCAAGTGTCAGAGCCGGCAGTGTTGCTAGCTCGGCACACATATTTCCCTGACATGCTCTTAGTGAGGTTACTCAGCCTGAGGGTGCCTTGCCTCTCATCTGAAAGAGAGAGACAGTGTTACACACTCTTGCCTCTACATCATGAACATATTCATGTACTGTACAGTGCACAGAACGTTTATACACAATCTCCATCTACAGTAATACTGACAGTTACACTAGGTAACACAAGGGTAGCTACAGTATGTTGTTTCCTCTCCAAGATGGCATAGCAGTTCAGACTTCTTTTGTCCTCGACTTGTCTTGTCCCGTATGTCTTGTCCCGTATATATATATACATATACATATATATACATATATATATATACATACATATACATATATATATATACATATATACATATATATATATACATATACATATACATATATATACATATACATATATATATATATATATATAAAACTTTCTTCGCATACCTTTTTATATATTTTATTTTTATTTTCCATAAACTCATCTTCAAAACTCTCCTGCAACCCGCTTCACCAATTTATATTAAAAAAAAAGAAAATATTATTTACCTCAAATCTGTAATCCTCCATAGAAACTAACCAGAAACGAAACCAGAAACTAGCCTGAAGCTAATCAGCAGCTAGCCAGAAGCTAGCCTGAAGCTAATCAGAAGCTAGTTAGCTTCTTTACTGGCTAATCGTTAGTATTCAGCTAACCACGGTTTGTGGTCATCAGCTATCCTTTAGCTCGAAAATCTATCGCCAGTTTTGTACGGCGTGGCTCGGACCGGAACATACCGGACCTATTTTTCTCTCCATATCCCTGGATTTCAACCGCTAACTCTGGACATTTATACCTGGATCTCGCAGCTAGCTAGCTGCTATCCGTGTGACTATCGGCTTTCGTCGATTCCGGAGCAAACACAAATTATTCCGAAGCTAGCCAGCTGAAGAGTTCCATCAGTCACTCCGGGCTAAAATCACCTATCCGGACCCGTTTTACTGCCAACGCGGAGCTCCACCGGGCCTTCACAACTGGACTACCGACGTTATCTACCCGAGGGAGTTATCCGGCTGGCTCCTCCGTCGCAACATTACCTGAACGCCCATCTGCGGTCCGCTAATCGTTAGCTGTCTTATCGGCTGCTATCTGAATAGACCTATCGGACAATTTATTATTATTTTTTAAAATATTTTATTTAATATATTTTTTTCTTCTTGGGTCTCTAACTATATCTATTGTTTTTTCTGGGTTTTTTTGCGAATTGGATTCATCCCCTCTACCACTTGGAACCCCACTAATCCTACCGACTGAAACGCACGAGGTGGCTAATAACAGACCTCCATCCTATGCTAGCTTGCTACCGATGGCCCGGCTAGCTGTCTGAATCGCCGTGACCCCAACCAACCTCACTACTCACTGGACCCTTTTGATCACTCGACTAAGCATGCCTCTCCTTAATGTCAATATGCCTTGTCCATTGCTGTTCTGGTTAGTGTTTATTGGCTTATTTCACTGTAGAGCCTCTAGTCCTGCTCACTATACCTTATCCAACCTATTAGTTCCACCACCCACACATGCAATGACATCTCCTGGTTTCAATTATGTTTCTAGAGACAATATCTCTCTCATCATCACTCAATACCTAGGTTTACCTCCACTGAATTCACATCCTACCATACCTTTGTCTGTACATTATACCTTGAAGCTATTTTATCACCCCCAGAAACCTCCTTTTACTCTCTGTTCCAGACATTCTAGATGACCAATTCTTATTGCTTTTAGCCGTACCATTATCCTACTCCTCCTCTGTTCCAGACATTCTAGATGACCAATTCTTATTGCTTTTAGCCGTACCATTATCCTACTCCTCCTCTGTTCTTCTGGCGATGTAGAGGTGAATCCAGGCCCTGCAGTGCCTAGCTCCACTCCTATTCCCCAGGCGCTCTCTTTTGATGACTTCTGTAACCGTAATAGCCTTGGTTTCATGCATGTTAACATTAGAAGCCTCCTCCCTAAGTTTGTTTTACTTACTGCTTTAGCACACTCTGCCAACCCGAATGTTCTGGCTGTGTCTGAATCCTGGCTTAGGAAGACCACCAAAAATTCTGACATTTTCATCCCAAACTACAACATTTTCAGACAAGATAGAACTGCCAAAGGGGGCGGTGTTGCAATCTACTGCAAAGATAGCCTGCAGAGTTCTGTCCTACTATCCAGGTCTGTACCTAAACAATTTGAACTTCTACTTTTAAAAATCCACCTCTCTAAAAACAAATCTCTCACCGTTGCTGCCTGCTATAGACTGCCCCCAGCTGTGCTCTGGACACCATATGTGAACTGATTGCCCCCCCATCTATCTTCAGAGCTCGTGCTGCTAGGCGACCTAAACTGGAACATGCTTAACACCCCAGCCATCCTACAATCTAAGCTTGATGCCCTCAATCTCACACAAATTATCAATGAACCTACCAGGTACCTCCCCAAAGCCTTAAACACTGGCACCTTCATAGATATCAACCTAACCAACTTGCCCTCTAAATTCACCTCTGCTGTCTTCAACCAAGATCTCAGCGATCACTGTCTCATTGCCTGCATCCGTAATGGGTCAGCGGTCAAACAACCTCCACTCATCACTGTCAAACGCTCCCTGAAACACTTCAGCGAGCAGGCCTTTCTAATTGACCTGGCCGGGGTATCCTGGAAGGATATTGATCTCATCCCGTCAGTAGAGGATGCCTGTTTTTTTTTAAATGCCTTCCTAACCATCTTAAATAAGCATGCTCCATTCAAGAAATTTAGAACCAGGAACAGATATAGCCCTTGGTTCTCCCCAGACCTGACTGCCCTTAACCAACACAAAAACATCCTATGGCGTTCTGCATTAGCTTCGAACAGCCCCTGTGATATGCAGCTGTTCAGAGAAGCTGGAAACCATTATACACAGGCAGTTAGAAAAGCCAAGGCTAGCTTTTTCAAGCAGAAATTTGCTTCCTGCAACACTAACTCAAAAAAGTTCTGGGACACTGTAAAGTCCATGGAGAATAAGAACACCTCCTCCCAGCTGCCCACTGCACTGAAGATAGGAAACACTGTCACCACTGATAAATCCACTATAATTGAGAATTTCAATAGGCATTTTTCTACAGCTGGCCATTCTTTCCACCTGGCTACTCCTACCCCGGTCAACAGCACTGTACCCCCCCACAGCCACTCGCCCAAGCCTTCCCCATTTCTCCTTCTCCCAAATCCAGTCAGCTGATGTTCTGAAAGAGCTGCAAAATGTGGACCCCTACAAATCAGCCGGGCTAGACAATCTGGACCCATTCTTTCTAAAATTATCTGCCGAAATTTTTGCCACCCCTAATACTAGCCTGTTCAACCTCTCTTTCGTGTCGTCTGAGAATCCCAAAGATTGGAAAGCAGCTGCGGTCATCCCCCTCTTCAAAGGGGGGGACACTCTTGACCCTAACTGCTACAGACCTATATCTATCCTACCCTGCCTTTCAAAGGTCTTCGAAAGCCAAGTCAACAAACAGATTACCGACCATTTCGAATCTCACCATACCTTCTCTGCTATGCAATCTGGTTTCAGAGCTGGTCATGGGTGCACCTCAGCCACGCTCAAGGTCCTAAACTATATCTTAACCGCCATCGATAAGAAACATTACTGTGCAGCCGTATTCGTTGATCTGGCCAAGGCTTTCGACTCTGTCGATCACCACATCCTTATCGGCAGACTCGACAGCCTTGGTTTCTCAAATGATTGCCTCGCCTGGTTCACCAACTACTTCTCTGATAGAGTTCAGTGTGTCAAATCGGAGGGTCTGCTGTCCGGACCTCTGGTAGTCTCTATGGGGGTGCTACAGGGTTCAATTCTTGGACCGACTCTCTTCTCTGTGTACATCAATGATGTCGCTCTTGCTGCTGGTGAGTCTCTGATCCACCTCTACGCAGACGACACCATTCTGTATACTTCTGGCCCTTCTTTGGACACTGTTAACAACCCTCCAGGCAAGCTTCAATGCCATACAACTCTTCTTCCGTGGCCTCCAATTGCTCTTAAATACAAGTAAAACTAAATGCATGCTCTTCAACCGATCGCTGCCTGCACCTGCCCGCCTGTCCGACATCACTACTCTGGACGGCTCTGACTTAGAATACGTGGACAACTACAAATACCTAGGTGTCTGGTTAGACTGTAAACTCTCCTTCCAGACCCACATCAAACATCTCCAATCCAAAGTTAAATCTAGAATTGGCTTCCTACTTCGCAACAAAGCATCCTTCACTCATGATGTCAAACATACCCTTGTAAAACTGACCATCCTACCAATCCTCGACTTCAGCGATGTCATTTAAAAAATAGCCTCCAATACCATACTCAACCAATTGGATGCAGTCTATCACAGTGCAATCTGTTTTGTCACCAAAGCCCCATATACTATCCACCATTGCGACCTGTACGCTCTCATTGGCTGGCCCTCGCTTCATACTCGTCGCCAAACCCACTGGCTCCATGTCATCTACAAGACCCTGCTAGGTAAAGTCCCCCCTTATCTCAGCTCGCTGGTCACCATAGCATCACCCACCTGTAGCACGCGCTCCAGCAGGTATATCTCTTTGGTCACCCCCAAAACCATTTCTTCCTTTGGCCGCCTCTCCTTCCAGTTCTCTGCTGCCAATGACTGGAACGAACTACAAAAATCTCTGAAACTGGAAACACTTGTCTCCCTCACTAGCTTTAAGCACCAACTGTCAGAGCAGCTCACAGATTACTGCACCTGTACATAGCCCACCTATAATTTAGCCCAAACAATTACCTCTTTCCCTACTGTATTTATTTTATTTATTTATTTTGCTCCTTTGCACCCCATTATTTTTTATTTCTACTTTGCACATTCTTCCACTGCAAATCTACCATTCCAGTGTTTTACTTGCTATATTGTATTTACTTTGCCACCATGGCCTTTTTTTGCCTTTACCTCCCTTATCTCACATCGTATATAGATTTGTTTATACTGTATTATTGACTGTATGTTTGTTTTACTCCATGTGTAACTCTGTCGTTGTATGTGTCGAACTGCTTTGCTTTATCTTGGCCAGGTCTCAATTGTAAATGAGAACTTGTTCTCAACTTGCCTACCTGGTTAAATAAAGGTGAAATAAAAATTTTAACAACCAAATGTATACAAACATAATTAGACTACACACTCTACCAAGTACAATACTCTCTTGGTTCCGAAGCTATAAGTATTGAGGGGTATCCTGGTCCTAGGGAGTCAAATCCCACTGGGCACAGACGTCAATTCAATGTCTATTCCACATGGAAACAACGTTGATTCAACCAGTGTTTGCCCAGTGGGATGGGCTGTTGGTTTTCTTTATACCAGTATGGATCCTCTTCGATGATATCACTCCTTTCTTTCCCCGGCATAAATGAAGTTATATGTAGAGACCTCACTAGCAAATGGTTAAACACCAGACAAGGAGTCTCCACAATGATGAATCAGAACCTGTGGCTTTTCACAGCTGGACTTCATCAGTTGACATAATCCTAGTTGCTGTGGTCTACTTGTCATAGCTGGCATGGGGATGCTCTATTGTAAGTATGTAGCACTGGGGGCACTAGAGAATAATAAACATGTGGGGCAGCTCTTATCAAGCAAATCCTCTCAAAATCCGATTGGAAACACCACAAGAGAATATTTTCATCAGATGTGTTTTCAAATTAAATCACATTTTATTTGTCACATGCGTCATAAACAACAGGTGTAGACTAACAGTGAAATGCTTACTTACGGGCCCTTTGCAACAATGCAGAGAGAAAAATTGATTAATATAAAGATAACACAAGGAATAAATACATAATGAGTAACGATAACTTTATACAGTACCGAGTCGATGTGCAGGGGTACGAGGTCATTGAGGTAGATATGTACAGTACATATGGGTAGGGGCAAAGTGACTAGGCAACAGGATAGATAATAAGCAGTAGCAGCAGAATATGTGATGAGTCAAATTAAGTTCACTATTTAGCAGTCTTATGGCTAGAAGCTGTTCAGGGTCCTGTTGGTTCCAGACTTGGTGCATCGGTACCGCTTGCTGCGCGGTGGCAGAGAGAACAGTCTATGACTTGGATGGCTGGGGCTTCTACCCATATATACCAATATAAAGGATCAAGGGGGAAAACAAATAGATATATCTTCATCATATATTCTGAGGCATATCATAAATGGAGAATCAAAACAACCCAGTGACTCAACCAGCTCAACTCAAGTAGAGAAGCTAAAGTTCATCATATGATGTCAGTACCTTTACTAATAACCAGACTACAAAATCCTATAAATAAACTATGGCAGATGATGTCCTCTGTCCTAAATTTTCATTGTGACAAACAGCTGTTTGTCCCTGTCCCAAAGTCTAGGAATGAACTGCTGGCTGGAATTCTTGTTTGATAACCTCAGCATGCACCATCTGCTGTTCTCTCTGGGAGGGTGGGGGCAAATCATAAGGCACGCAAAGCACACAAGTTCCGTAACGGTGCTACTGCTAACTCAGGCTTCAAATTTCATAATAAACAAAACCTCTTGGAGAAGATATCATTTGCGGATGGATGTGCCCATAGGTGTGTACAATCGGCACCTGACAATAGTAACCCAGAGGAGCCAGACAGAATTGCTACAGATTAACAACAGATCAGCCCATTCTTACATTTGGCAGATTTTCTAAATTGCAATGCAATCAAGATCCAAAGACATCACCAATCTCTATATACCAAGAAAGTATTGTACTGATCAAAATACACTGAAATGAAACCATGAAATAACTAACTACAGTACTATCTACAGTCACTTGCTACTATCACAAACATTTCTACTGGAAAGATCTAAGAACGCAAGAACACACAAACAAACTCACAGTATTTGTGCCAACTGTTATTTGTGCACCTTCATGTTTCATACATATTCAGAATGTTTAGACACAATCTTAGTCTATGTACAAGACAAAAACAAAACACTTATTCTGGATTAAATTCAAACTCAATGACCTCAGCAAACGCAGCAGAGTGGACCTTGCAATCATAGTTTTGATTTAATCATTGAATGTCTGTCATTTGATGCAATGGACCAATGACAGCCATTGTGAGAAAGTCCAGGCTTTCTCTTTCTCTATGGCCTTGATATGTAGCCTTTACATTCACTACTTGACTTTATTGTTGCCTTCACAGTCATTTACAATTTATTTTATATTAGCATATTGATTACTGTGGACTTTCGTACTTTTATATGGTGTTATCTGAGCATGTTATGAAGAGATTAACCTACAGTATAGTGGTTGCTATGTTATGAAGTGGTTTCATCTTCAGGCCAGATGTCTAAGGGCCAAGGGCTCGTATCAGTTGATCCATACCAAAGGAAACATTTTCTATCACGCAAGTCAAAGACATGTAATCTCAGATCGACTGAGTTTATAAAGGGCAATGCAGATGTATTCAAGGCAAAGTCATTGGTGAGGATTAATGAAGATATGCCTTTGGATGCATAACATATACAATTCTTCTAAAGGTTCAACTTTATATCTATGTCTGTCCAATGGTGGGTCAGGGGAGTTTACCTGAGGATTGGGGGTTGGGGTGACACCAGCAAGATTATAGAGAGCAATAGCATCTTTTTGTAGGCACAAACTCCGCCATGGCTCATTGGCCAATGCCTATGGAGAGATGAATGGGTTTTTTGTGGGGTTTTGGATAAACACCAAAAAATGAAGTCTATGGTAAACACAGGCTCAGGATATTTTATACAGTTTGTTCTTTGAGATAAACTTTGTCAGCTAATGCCACTATTGTGAATGTTGAAGCACATATTTAATCAAAACAAGCACTTAATGCACATAAAGGCTTCATAATTAATAAAGGCCATGTTAACTGACTGATATCTCAGAACAAAAGGTATAATATCTCCTAAGCCTGTGTTAACCTCAGACCTTATTTTTGGCATTTATCCCAAAACCCCATTCCTTCCTCATTAATTCCCTTATAGGAATGGTTGAACAAACCAGAGGTAACACATTTCTGTTTTTTAGGACAACAAGCCAGCGATATCTAACATTATATAGGCTGTGGGGCTTTACAGGCTTCTGAGTCCCAGGGGGGTTGTGGTGGGTTGAGGATGTATGTGTGAAACCCTTACCCATGAACCCTAGAACAAGCAAGGTCGAGGGGCAGGCTCTCCATTCTGTGGTCATGCAGGAGAGAAAAGTGGCAGAGATAGTGACTGAGAGAAGAAGGGCTGGTGAAGAGAGTGATTAGGGAAGAGAGACATCAACCCCTAACCCTTAGAAGGGAGCTGTAAGGTGTTGATAGCTGCAAAGGTTTGCAAGAAAAGAGTGATGAGACAAAGGCAGGAGAGAAGTAGAGATCAGGAACAATAGAAACATAGCATCTTAGAATGAAGCGATAGAGACATGCTGATTATTTGAGGGTAGCTCGCTATATTGACAAACTAAAATAGCTCATGGGGTGTGTCAGAAAATATTGTTGCCATTTTCACTTCAGGATGAAATACCTGGAGGTGTCGTAAAAGTGCTGGCTTTTGGTGACTTAAGAAGTTGTATGTGTGGCAAGGGCTTGACCAATCAATTGCTAATATGTGGTGGCTTCAAGTCATGCATGGATTTTATCATTGTGTGTTGTCATGCAATCCAATTCAGTGGGAGGGCATGAATGTTCTTCTTAGTCTATTGTGATTTGTGGAGTACAGTTTTTTTTTTCGAAACCAACAGTGACCTAATAGGCCATAATAGCAATAACAAAAATGTATCTAGTTTTTTGCTAAATATGTAAAAAATGTATGCAGTCTACATTGTAAGTAGGTAATTGGCTTCAATATGGAATTATCTTACACAGCACTTTCATGAGTAGAAAATACCTTACATAGGCTAAATTTGGTTGCATCATGTGCGAGCCATGTATGGACATGTCAAATGTTAAATAAGCAAGATTACAGTTTAAGTTAGGTTGGTATAGCATTACAAAAGATAATCATTTACATAAGCTTGGTTTTTTAATATAATAAAATACTAATTTTATAATAACAACTT
Source organism: Oncorhynchus masou masou (assembly GCF_036934945.1). Classification (NCBI taxonomy): domain Eukaryota; kingdom Metazoa; phylum Chordata; class Actinopteri; order Salmoniformes; family Salmonidae; genus Oncorhynchus; species Oncorhynchus masou. The sequence goes on from NC_088220.1 coordinate 65,754,194, forward strand.
CAATGTTTCTATAGTAGGTAGGATCAGGTCACATGGTGTTGTAAATCACACCTCTTGTTCCATACGGGCAATTTAGGCTAAGCAATGTGCCACCACTGACAAAGTTACTACCATAAACAACTGAAACTTGCCAAATTTTTCAGTAGCAGAAATTAATTTGCCTACTGCTGCTGCTGGACCAAAACAATAAAAATGAACACTTGAGTTTGATAATACCAAGCCCTTATGCTCAGTCGAAAGTAGAGCCCTTTAGAATACCAGTCGAACACAGGGGTGGAGGCTCAATGTCACAGAGAGCATGTGCCAGGTCAAAGAGAAAAATACAGAGGATCAGAGTGTTCTAGAGGATTTTGCAGGTTTGTCCGTGTGTGTTTGGTGGTGCATTCAAACCCACAGTCCTGGACATTGAGTCAATAAGGCAGTGAAATAGATAAAGTGTATTATTTGTTGGGTAATCTATAGAAGAAGCGAGGGGATCAGAGATCAGAGGAGGAGCTATTCCAGTACTTGGTCAATCAGTGTAAGCCTCATTGTTGCTCAGAAACAGCTGGTGCTTTCACAATAATTGTTTCCACTGTATTTTCACAACTCTTCACAAAATAATACAACATAAAAGGCATATGTGCAGTAAAGTAAGAAAAATAAACCTTGATTTAATATTTTTTTCTCACTCTCTCCAAGTCTGACATCAGCATGCAGTGTGTACGTCGTGAACGTTTCCCATTCTTTAAAGAGGATTAAGTGATGCATGTTGTGGCATTTCAAAGAAAAAAACTCAGTCACCAGAGAGAAAAAGAGAGAGAGAAATTAGGAACTGCAATCCCATCGCCAACACACCACACATTTAGCCGACATTTAGCCCTCAACATTTAGCCGACTCGCTTGTTAACAGAGTTAACAAGCGAACCCCTGGCAATACATTCCAGTGGAGAAGGTTAGGAGAGATTGCACCATATAGGAGAATGCACCCTGAATGGGTTTTCTGAGCAGATATACCAGTAAAAACATGGGAGATGCTATGGCTGTGTTCACACAGTCAGCCCAATTATATATCTATTGGCAAAAATCTGATTGGTCAAAAGACCAATTAGTGGAAAAGGAAAAAAAATATCCGAATTATAGGCTCTCTCTGAAACTATATATTTGTAATTAATTTGGAATCATCTCCATCTTATGTCAATGGTTATTTAGAAGCTAGGTATTACTTAGTCTATCAATGTATCTATTTTAGCTCTCATTTGACAATCTTAGTGAGAGGCAGGGCTCATTACTACAATAACCCATATAAAGCTGCTGTGAAGAGGACAATGACAGTTTGCATTGACTAAAATTATATTACACCCAACCAGAGTAGTGGCAGGTGTTTTCAGTGCTGGTTAGTAGTGGTTACTCTGCATCATATGGTTGAGTGCTATACATCGGCGATGGATGCAGGTGAGCTATCTTTTGTAATCCTTATATCATACAGTACATTACATGCACTGAGTCTACAAAACATTAGGAACTCTTTCCATGACATATACTGGGATTCAAACATATACCCTGACTCTGCTTGCACCAGGTGAATCCAAGTGAAAGCTATGATCCCTTATTGTTGTCACCTGAGACAATTGAGATGATTGAAACATGAATTGTGTATGTGTACCATTCAGAGGGTGAATGGGTAAGACAAAAGATTGAATTGCCTTTGAAAGAGTTATGGTAGTAGGTGCCAGACGCACTGGTTTGAGTGTGTCAAGAACTGCAAAGCTGCTGGATATTTCATGCTCAGTCGTTTCCTGTGTGTATCAAAAATGGTCCACCACCCAAAGGACATCCAGCCAACTTGACACAACTGTTGTAAGCATTGGAGTCAACATGGGCCAGCATCCCTGTGGAACGCTTGACAGCTTGTAGAGTCCATGCCCCAACAAAGTGAGGCTATTCTGATGGCAAATAGGGGTGCAACTCAATATTAGGAAGTTGTTTAATGTTTTGTACTCTGTGTATATTCAATAAGGATTCAATCCATTCTGATGGGGACTACTCGTATTATTATAAAACTTAACTGAGGCAGAGAGCTAATGTGATTGGCTAATATTATTGGGACAGATATAAAGTAGTACTCACTCTGCATGGGGGAAAAGAAGACCTCTGACATGGGGGCATTCTTGGTCCACTTGTACTGAGGGATGGGTTTGCCCGAGCTGGACTTACAGCTCAGTGTCACGTTGCCGTTCAGCACAGATGAGCCAGTCATCAAGCACACTGGAGGCGAGGGAGGGACTGAGTGAGAGAGAACAGATAGTTAGAAACAACAGAAGAGCTATGAGAGAAACAAATTAAAGGATTTGGCCTACTACAATTGACCCCCAATTGACCTCCTGAAGTATTGTATTAATCCATTTCAATTGAACAGGGTACTGTATTTCCAAGAATGCTGGCCACACTGCGCAAGGTAATGGAAATGTGCCAACACACTCTCTCCATCTGTTGAAGCTGAAGGAAAATATTATAGACACAGCCCAGTGCATATGTACAAACTGCAGTACAGTTTACACTTTTGTGATTCCATCTCTGAGTGTTGGCCCAAAAAACAGTCAAGTATTTTTGGAAAGTGCCAGAAACAAGGCATCCGGTCCGGATGGTACCTTTGACATTAAGGCGCATTTCTCCAGAGAGTCCAGCGGCTCCAGGGATGATGACATTGCAGAGGTATCGTCCTGAGTCTGACTCCTGGGTGTTGTTGATGTAGATGGAGAGATTGGCCGAGGGCATGGACAGGCTGAACCCAACACGCTTCCTGAACTCAGGACTACCTATCCCTGGCTCACCGTTACTGTAGGAGATGACCTGCACATACAGACAGACAAGGGAAAAACTTCACAATAGGGAACGCTACGGTAGATTGTGTTCCTTTTCGCAGTTCAGGAACCAAATGTACTGTCAGAAATTATACGATTTTACCTGGATCAGCACTCCATTCCATAGAAGCCCTCTATTTGCGCCAGCATACTGTATATAAACCCGACATATTGTTAGCCTTTTTCAAGCCAGCATTTGTGTTGCTTGTCGAGGAGAGAGACTAGCATTTTTGCAACACTGCCTGAGAGGATTTGTTGTAATGAAAACTAATGCAAGTAACTACAGAAATACCGGTTCTCTAAATAGGCAATACTGATAGAGCTGAAATACGATTTTCAGTGCCATCTATAGCCACACAATTTTACCGTATAACAGAAGTCAATGTCCTTCAGATAATCCTGATATGTATGTGCAGATGGGAGTTAGAATTTTTAGACTGATTTTCTGTTAGAGATAAGCTCACAGGCCATGGCCAGTGAAACTACTGAGATTATCGTAATCACTGAAGAAGCCACGCACACACACATCCAGAGGTTTTCTAAACATACAGGAGATACATGCAACACAACCACACCGTTAGTGACATATGGTTACAAAGTTAGTAGAATCTTAATGAAAATGATTCACAGCTGTAATGGCTGCCAAAGGAGCTTCCACCAAGTATTAACTTAGGGGGGTGGAGACTTATCCAATTATGATACTTCAGTTCTTTTTTTTTCTTAATTTGGAAAATGATCTATAACTTTATTTCACTTTGAAAATGTGGAGTAGGTTGTCTGGATGTATAGGAAAGAAATCTAATTGCATCCCTTTTTAGATTTAATTTTAAGGCAGCAAAATGTGAAAAAAAGTTCAAGGGGGTGTAGAATTTCTATATGCACTGTACATGCCATTAAGATTAAGATTACTTTATTGTCCTCCAAAAGACAGACATACCGGTTTTTGAGAGGTGCAGGGGGCTGCCACACTGGGCACCTGTTGTTGTAGGGGGTTAAATGCTTTGCTCAGGGCACAACGGCAGGCAATGGCATCCAGGATTTGATATCAGCAACCCTGTAGTTGCCAGCTCACTTCCCACCAGCTTTTTCCAGTCGGACGCGGGATTCAAACTGGCATCCCTCAGGTTGCTGGCTCGCCCCTCTAACCACTAGGCTACCTGCCGCATGGCTGAAATGCCTGTCAGATGTGGCCAGATGTGGGATTACTAGAAGGAGATTGGATTACTGTAAAACTGTCAAACTGTCTGAAACCTGAGCAGAGCCGCTCCCAGCCCTGAAATAATCAAACAGCTTCTTCGATATAAGTCTGTTCCTTCAGGCCGCACACCAACTAATCACCAACTAGAGGGACAGGGAAAAGTTCCTGAGAAAAGATCCAGCAACAGTGGTTTCTGTGGAAACTAGAAGTTGACTGATTATGATTTCTCAATGCCGATACCGATATATATACAGTTGAAGTCGGAAGTTTACATACACCTTAGTCAAATACATTTAAACTCAGTTTTTCACAATTCCTGACATTTAATCCTAGTAAAAATTTAGTTAGGATCACCACCTTATTTTAAGAATCTGAAATGTCAGAATGTTAAATAAATAATGAAACATGTTCAATTTGGTTTAAAAAATGCAAAACACAGTGTAGGAGAAGAAAATAAAAGTGCAATATGTGCCATGTAAAAAAGCTAACGTTTAAGTTTCTTGCTCAGAACATGAGAACATATGAAAGCTGGTGGTTCAATATTCCTAGTTTTTCAATATTCCCAGTTAAGGCATTTTAGGTTGTAGTTATTATAGGAATAATGACGCGTCAACTATTTCTCTCTATACCATTTGTAATTTGTATTTCATATACCTTTGACTATTGGATGTTATTAAAGGCACTTTAGTATTACCAACCTAATCTCAGGAGTTGATAGGCTTGACATCATAAACAGAGTAATGCTTCAAGCATTACTAAGAGCTGCTGGCAAATGCAGTAAAGTGCTGTTTGAATGAATGCTTACAAGCCTGCTGCTACCTACCACCACTCAGTCAGACTGCTCTATCAAATCAGACTTAATTATAATACAATAAACACAGAAATATGAGCCTTTGGTCATTAATATGGAAAAATCCCGAAACTAAAATTTAGAAAACAAAACGTTTATTCTTTCAGTGAAATTTGGAACCGTTCCGTATTTTATCTAATGGGTGGCAACCCTAAGTCTAAATATTACTGTTACATGGCACAAATCAAATCAAATTTATTTATATAGCCCTTCGTACATCAGCTGATATCTCAAAGTGCTGTACAGAAACCCAGCCTAAAACCCCAAACAGCAAGCAATGCAGGTGTAGAAGCACGGTGGCTAGAAAAAACTCCCTAGAAAGGCCAAAACCTAGGAAGAAACCTAGAGCGGAACCAGGCTATGTGGGGTGGCCAGTCCTCTTCTGGCTGTGCCGGGTGGAGATTATAACAGAACATGGCCAAGATGTTCAAATGTTCATAAATGACCAGCATTGTCGAATAATAATAAGGCAGAACAGTTGAAACAGTTGGAGCAGCAGCACGGTCAGGTGGACTGGGGACAGCAAGGAGTCATCATGTCAGGTAGTCCTGGGGCATGGTCCTCCGAGAGAGAGAAAGAAGGAGAGAATTAGAGAACCCACATATAACAAACTGACCCTAGCCCCCCGACATATAAACTACTGCAGCATAAATACTGGAGGCTGAGACAATGGTATGTCATAATTATGTAAAATTCTGGCATATTAATTACGGTCTTCACACAGTTGGCAACGAGCCATGCGGCCCAAACTGTTGCATATCCCCTGACTCTGCTTGCACTGAACTCAAGAGAAGTGACACAATTTCCCTAGTTAATATTGCCTGCTAACACGAATTTCTTTTAACTAAATATGCAGGTAAAAAAAATACTTCTGTGTATTGATTTTAATAAAAGTATTGATGTTTATGGTTAGGTCATTTGTGCAACAATTCAGATTTTTTCGCGAATGCGCTTTTGTTAAATCACCACCCATTTGGCGAAGTTCAAGTAGGATGTGATTCGATGATAAATTAACAGGCAACGCATTGATTATATGCAAAGCAGGACAATATCAACCATGTGTAGTTAACTAGTGATTATGTGAAGATTGATTGTTTTTTATAAGTTTAATGCTAGCTAGCAACTTACCTTGGCTTCTTGCAGCAACAAGGTCCTTTTGACGCTGCACTCGTGTCAGCCTGCCACACAGTTTCCTCGTGGATTGCAATGTAATCGGTGTCCAAAAAGGCCGATTACTGATTGTTATGAAAACTTGAAAATCGGCCATGCTGATTAATCAGTCGCCCTCTAGTGGAAACCATGCATCATGTCTGAGGAAGAGGACATGGCTTACATACCTGCTTGGAGTCATTGGCCATGAAGTTCCAGATGACACTGTTCCTGCCGATATCAGATGTGGGGCTGTACCAAGCCTGCAGGACCACCATCTGACCCTTCACCACCTCCATCTCTCTCCTGGGCATCTCCACCCGCTGGGAGTCACCTTGACACAGCAAACACACAGAGACACAGTCACTAAAACTCACCTGACACAGCACCAAAGCACAGCCGGTTCCAATACACTCCCTACCCCCTTCGTGCTAACCCTTCAGTGTTTGCAGATGTGAAGGCCCTGGATAGGTATAAGCAATTTAGTTGTGAAGCTTCCACCATATTGCTTCCACAGATCTGCCAACATTGAAGGGTTATAGGAAGGGGTAGGGAGCGAATTGCAGTCAACAAAACTCTTCCAATCTAACCAGTTCAGTTTTATATACAAGTATGAGGTCAATTGCCACTAGGGCTGTGATGGTCATGGATTTTTGGATGATGGTTATTGGTCAGCCAAATAACTGTGGTCACCATACTAACAGTTTGAAAAATAACAATTTAAGATGCACATTTTGTTCTTTCCTATGTTCCTGAATGCAGGTGCTACTGCTGCAAGGAGGAGGATGTTGCTTCGATAACTGATGACTTGTTTGCTTACAACACCTTGCTTGTTTTCAGCCAGGTGCAACAAACGTGTCATCACGTTGTAGAGTCTATGTTAAAACAGAGACCGACTCAACCACACGAATGCCTGGCCGTCCCGTCTTCAGTCAGCTGTTCATTCCACAATAAAAATACATTTTATTTTCATGATGGTCTTCATCCATAACCGTTGGTTACGCGGTTATACGGTAATTATGCCAGCCCTACTTGTCACAGCGTGCTTCACATAATGGCCAAGCCTTGAAGCCCATTCAGGTCTTCCTTGACATAGCCCTCTCTTGCAATCTGTTTGTATTCACCCATCATAATTCAACACCGATACTGGTAATCCCCCTAACACTACAAATACTGGCCAGATGTAAACCTGCAAAGCCCAGATGAGATCAATGGAAGGGGAAGACGGAGCACATTAGAAAAATGAGATCAAAAGCAGAATAATGACAGTGCCTTGATTAATATAGGATAAAGATCTGTCATCCCCCACAGCTGTTTGACAGAGCTTTTACGTAACCTGGGCAACATTCAGCGGGACTCGGTTCCACAAAGTTTCTGACAGACCAAAATGGAGATAACAGATCTCACAAATCAATAATTTACCCACATTTGGGACGTTGTACTTGGTTACCAGAGTTCTGTTTGTTCCTACTATATGTGGTCAGACGACCCAGAATTGTTTGCAGTAAACTTGAACTGTAACAGTTATATTGATGATTTAGCGAACAACCTCAAACAAAATTACACTTTTCAGAAAAAAAAACATTCAAAAGCTTACCTTGAGCGGTTGAGCCATTTGGAAAATCCATAAAAAACACAAGGTAAAATCAAACGTTTGAATTAATTGAACTTTCGAAAAAGACATTCACTAATGTTAAGCATTTGAAATGATTGGAATATCTGGATATGCATAAAATAATCTCAAGCATTTAGTTGATTGAACTGTCTGAGGACTTAAGTGCTTACTAGTTCACATTTAATGACCAGGTCTAACCCACATCTCCTCCTACAAAATATCAAGACTATATGCCAAGAAATAACCCATATAATTACACTTAGGATAATCATGAAGACATAAGGCAGAGCAATAAAACCTGAAGTATCATCCAGCAGCCTACAACCAAAGAATCGAAAAGAGGTTGAGGAAGAAGAGGCAGAATATGAAATTAAGGTGTAGAGGCACATGAAAGTTGGAATGAGAGAGATTGGATGATGAGAATTCAATGAATGAATGAGAATGAAATGAGAGAGATAAGAGAAGGAGAAAAAGAGGTGAAATTGAACTAGAGTATGGTGGTGGGCAGGCTCACTCACAGGGCGCCGGCCAGTCCCCTGAGCTGGTCAGCTGAAGATGGATCATCTGATCCCAGCAATCGTAGTCCTCGCCCTCCGCCAGCTTGGAGCTAGGTCCCACGCGCACACAGAATAACCCCTCTCTCCACACACACACACACACACACACACAGACAACCCCCTCAGAGTGACGTGATGAGGGTCTCAAATCCCTAGTCCGCAAAAACACTAGCCCTATAAGAGGAGGGTCTTAACCCCCAGTATCAATAAACACAAACACACACACATTCAGCTAGACGGTCAAGTCCGTACACACACATACATCTAGCTAGGCCAGGGGCTGCTCAACAGCTGCTGTGTGACAGCACACCGGTTACGGTCTTTCTGGAATGAAACTGTATTCAGCTGGGTGAATTAGAGAGAGAACGAGAGCGAGAGTGATTGAGTGGGAGTGAGAGCGAGAGAACGAGAGAGCGAGAGCAACTGGGCATCTGTCTGGCATCAGGGCTGGCATGTTGTTCTTGGATTATAGTTGCAGTGACTCTATGCTTTCTTATTGCCCCTGGTATCATGTGACCCCATTGCTATGGTGTCCCTTGTTTAATTTCTGCCGTGAAGCTCCCATTGACTAATCCCTAAACAATCCCTGGCTCAATCCTTCAACCCTGACTCTTGCTTCACGTGACCCAAGTACAGCAGCTCTGCTGGACACAGAGGAGGTAGGCTAACACATGGTCACTTTGACAACTGTCTCTTTGCTGACTGTTGGTATGACTGGATTCTCATATTTGTAGCTCAATCACTTTTCTTTGCCTGCATAGGTTTTCAAAACATATACTAACAGAAACGGATAGGCCTAAATAAAACTACTTGATTCATGTCCTGAACTTGAACTTGCATTGAACTTACACGTTTATTCGAGATTGTTGTTCAACAGAAATTCCTAAGGCGAATGAGAACCAATGCGCCAATGGAAAATGCAACATCTACTCTTGTGCCAATGAAAGTCCAACTTGCCAAAACACTAATCACAGCTGATGCTGTCAGACTGACTGAAGTGGATTTAATAGCATCATCATTGTATTAGCCATTCTGTTATTCCACAACATAATAGACCCTGGATTGTTTTTCCCGATTTGGCTTGCACTTTGTCTCACTAATCCTGTTAGGGATAGAAACTCATTTTTCTGCTTGAGATGGCAGATTTAAAGGTGAGGGGGTGGGCTATTCCATTAGTTGGAAGTCAATGTGGGCATCATCTTTACTGAGAAATTATTGTGTTTGAAAAGAGCAGTGCTACACTCTTAGAAAAAAAGGGGCTATCTAGAACCTAAAATGGTTATTTGGCTGTCTCCATAGGAGAACTCTGAATAACCGTTTTGGTTCCATCTAGAACCCTTTTGTGTTATATGTAGAACCATTTCCACAGAGGACTCTACATGGAACCCCAAGACATTTCTAAGAGTATATAGATGCAGATGAGGAATATATAACTGCTCTTCCTACTATGGGAAAACGGATGTAGGATGTGATTGGATTAGGATGGATTGCATCACTTTGAAAAAAGTTATTTAGAGTGATACATACCTATGGGAAAAATTCTATACAACTATGTGCAGCTAAATCTAAGCCCTCCAGACTTTTGGGGATAACAATACAGTGTGTCCTAATGTGAAGGAGTATTGGACTGTGTTGTAGATTAGAATGATGATGAATGGGAATGGTTCTTTTAAATGATACACTGCGCCTTAATGCTCTATATTCCCGTGACTATTCTTACCGCGTTTCCTTGGGCTAGGTTTATCCTCCGAACTGTGCCATTCAATTGTTTATTAAAGGAAGGAAAATCTTCCCTAATCCCTGTCTCCACTCTCCATCTGGGTTGTGTCTTGCTGCAGACAGATGAGACACACTGGAAGGTGTGGATATGGGTATCATTAATCTACATCTATCAACAGATAAACCCTTGAAAAGCTGCCACTGTAGAACACAATGTAGGCGGGGCCTCACTGTCAACTGGATTGTTTAATAACTACCATGTTTTTACATGAACAATATGGGTGTTTAAAAAAAATGCATCTTGCCTTTGAAATACAACTAAACTTGTTCCCCAAAAATGTATGATAGACATTAGTATAGTGGGACTTTTTGGAGAGTTCTAAGATCTATGGAAAAAATCTCAGCAAAAACTGTCAGGATCCATCAGGATGGTCGAATGAAGCTACCAAGCTGGTGCTCAAAATAGAGCCTACTGAGAATGTCACTTACCATGTGCAGCCTAGAGGGGGCAGCAAATCTTTATGAGAATCACCAACTAAGCAACAGACGAGAATGACATGGATGTAGTGGAGTCATTTAAAATCAAATGCCAATGTTTAGTAGCCTGATGACTCATACTGAATTTAATTCCAATGCTCCACCTATCGCTAGACTGCAATGATAGAAGTCATTTTCTGATGAAGTCAAAATGAGGGAGGGGTTGTACAAAACAAGTCATCAGCGATTGGATCGTCTAATCAATTAGAGTACCAAAGCCAATGACTACTTCCGAAACGAAGCTCTAGCTATGTGTGTTCAGGCTCTGGCCCAACCCATAAGTTTCAGGGATCAATCAAAACAGTTTGAATGTGTACGCATTCGAGAAGTTTTCAGGGAGGAGATCAAATCCAGACTCATCGTGGAGAAGAAACGTTAGTGGGCGTGGCATTTGGCCGGAGCGACGTGGATGGGAAGCCAGACAAAATGTTTCGTGCCTCTATTTTTAGATGATCAATAACCCATAATAATAATTAAATGATATCAATGCAAGTATGTTCAAATATAGGATTAACATCTGAAATCCCCAATGAATAACAACAAATGAATATTCCCTATGTTTTAAACACCACCAGTACAACATAGGCTCCTTGAAAAATACAAACTGCTTATAAGACAATCAAATGATTCCAGTCCCCAGCTGAAACACACAACCATGCCCACCCTCCAGCCGCGGGCAGAAGATTAACCAACTCTCATTAAACAGAACCACTTATCTTTCACTATAATCTCTCGTTTCACCGTAGTCTTTATCTCCTGAGGGTCCTGTGTTCAAGCTGCAGCACAGCCCCCACTATCTCTCCTGTGCTGACTGAGACAGCCTTCAAATGAACCACTAATCTGAAGCTGCTGGTGAAAGTTGCAGTAGCACGCTCCGGAGGGGCTGAAGGTCTTCACAGGAGAGAGGGAAGGATTCACAGGGCAATGACTAGGAAAGACTGTCTGACAGCACAGTGAGTGGCAGGGGGGGCTACAGTTTACAAATGGGCCGTGACCGATGTACATCTCAGACTGAGAGGCATTCAATGATGGGAAAATATGAGGCTTCGTTACAAAACGTGTCCTGACACAGTACCCAGTCCACAAAGCTAAGCCTGTGTTTGGCTATGTAAAAAGAGGATTAAGGTAAAGTGAGGATATGGAGGGTATATGAGGAGTGAGTTGGGTTCTGGATGGGGCAGAGGCAGTTAGTGATGTAGGACAATGAGATAGCCCTCTTTGTGGAAGACTTTGTGCATATACTGTTTGTGGCTGACCCCTGGGGCTTCAAACAGATGGTGCTTAAATAATAAATATTTGGAGGCGGCTCCTTTAAATTGGATTACATTAGCGTAATCTCTGAAGCTATTTTAAACCATTTTGAGTATGCCATCGCAACACAGGAGCTTTAATTCCTCTAAAGTTTTGACGTGTTCAAATTGATTCTGTATGCAAACATGGTGCTCTAACTTCCACACCCCCTGTCTCTCCACCACATACATTACTGGTATGGTCTGTCTCTCTCTCACCTAGTCTCTCTCTCTCACTCTCTCATCACATTATAAATTAATCAATGGAAAAAAACCTTAAGGAAGAGCACTTCAGAGAGAAAAACATATTTGACCAGCTTGGCTGATTTTAGATCACAATTTTTCATGTCTTTAACCGTGTACATTGGCGAGGTTGGATACAGGCATTGAGGTTGTACGAGAGGAAAAGGTAATGGAATACAGCATTACAGAGATTCACCAGGACCTGGCTTTTGGGTCTACCCTGAATCTTTTGAGCTGCTGCGATGGTGTGACAAATATTCAATGGTTTTTGTTTTCATTCTACAAATCTGGCTCTAACTTTTGAATGGTAGAAGCTAACAGATCTTCTCTACAGACACAGAACTGGTGTATTTCAGTCACTTAGCATATCATAGACTCCCATACATATACAGGTGTGAAAAACATAGAAAGCGACTTTTTTTGGAGTGGGTATCATATCAATTTGTTCATAAGAATGGGGCGAATAAGATAAGACTATTAAACCTTTGCCACCCCAAAGTGGACATATTATTCCGCTGGCCCATGTGGGGAGATGCATGATTGATGTCGAAATAGTCCTCTATGTCTTCAGAGACTCTACGAAGCTATGAAACCACATTGGGCTATTCTATATAGAGGGCCATCAATCAAAGCAGTCCTTTTCAACACTAAACCGGACTGAAAAACGAACACTCTAAATCGCCACACTGCCTGTGGCACTAGGACAGTCCCCCCCCACCCAATCCGTATCACCCCCCCCCCAACACACACACACACACACACACACACACAGGCAGGCAGATGGATTGGACTTGAATAATGCATTTTGGCTAATCCAAATAAGAGAGTGTTAGGCCCAGTCAACATGAAGGAAAGGAGCTTCCCCTCGATCACTAATGACCATTACCTCCTGACCGTTACATCATCATTAACGACCAGATCATGACCACTACTATAGTTAATATTCATATCTCCATTGATCACTGTCATAAACCATAAGCCATGACCTACTTACACTGATAAAGAGAGAGTGAGTTGTAGAACATAGTGGATAGGGCTTGAATTAAGACCGTAATTAATAACAGTAGACAGTAATCCTTCACATATCAAGAGAGATCCTGTAGGCTGAAGACAGAGGTCAGTTTTGATTGATGGTATTATACTATGGTGTATTTTGGAGGATAACTTGTCTGTTCCACTCTACAGGACTGAGGCTATCCAACAGTCAGAACTGTGTTTGGACTAGGGCCCAGTGCAGTTCATGGGTGTCTAATCTTTGCACGATGCTGCTCCTGTTTGCTCAGTGCCTTGTCTTTTCATCTTTGTTTACATGGATAGATGTAGATAACATATTCTTACTTTGCATATTCCTCTTTGATTTAGACGATACTGTTGCAAAAACAACATGCTGATTTATGTCCACACCATAACTTGTATTATCAGGCTGTATAGCTAATTACGTTTGTGCTGACTCAGTACATTTATTCTCTAGCTAGCGATTAGCATTAGCAGCTAACAAGATTTAGGCCTAACTTGCTAGGAAAAGACAAACTAGCTGTTTGCAGATATAAGAAACACAAACTGAGTGTAATTATAGAACGGAAGTGGATTTATATTAAAAAGCAATGTGAAAACAGCATAGTTATCAACATTGTTGCATGTGCTGCATTGACCATACAGATCAAACGCAAGTGTCTCGTGGTTGAGGAACAACAAATGCGCTCCTTGAGTGGGCTTTGCTAGGTCTGTATGGAAAGTGCAGAGATAGCAGGGAGAGATGACTCAAGTAGCGAAGTAAAAACTATACAAATGGACGTTACACATGGTGTATCACATTTAACAAACCAAACATTCAAATATTGTTATAGAAGGTAAAGTAAAAACCCAAACCGGTCCGTGCATCAATACCGGTATATCATAAAATATGCTATATCGCCCAGCAGTCTTGTCTCATATCAGTGGCCTCATCAGAACAGCTGTCCATCATCTAACTGCCCACACTGGCCTGGGTCGGCTCTCTCTGGCAGGAATGATGGCAGGGCATGAAAGGAAGGCTGTGGACCTAAATGGCTCTGGTCTGCACTGTTACACCACCAGAGCAGCAGGCAGCCCACCATCTTGGGCTCTGAAGGAGATATTTATAAGTCATTAGTGTAGCCGGGGGGGGGGGGAATAGGGAAGGCATGGGTTGGCCCTTTTATATCCAAGAGAGAGGGCCGCGCTGACAGGCTGACTAGTGACAGATAGAGCCAGTGCTGGCTGGGGGAGTCCGTGCCTATTGCACCGTGGAGCCCTGATGAGCACAGCACAGGTTCATGCAGGCCTGTAATAAAGAAGATGTGATCTGATTTCAGATTTCCGCTGAGCTCTTATCTGAGAGGAATTACAGGGCCCATCATGCAATACTCGAAAGCCTCAAGCATAGAAAACATTAGATATTTGCATGCATGCCACAATGTTTTACAATATTAAAGAAATTTTGAAGATGAAAGAGATGTTGCCTTTGAAGGGGGTTAGTGTGCTGATGGGGAAGCAAAACCCCACCCACCACAACGTCTTAGAATCTGCCAGGGAACAACCTTTCCCCTTAGTGATGGTAAGCATTAGCTTCATCTCCATTGTTCAGGCAGGGTGGGTCAGGAAACCAGCAGGAGAGGAGACGGTCAGGAGGTAGGAGCAGGAATCAAAGGCCAACAGCCAGGCAGCTGCCTCCATAGAGTTATGGCTTCCTCTGGATGACTATGTTGCCCCAGATGGGGAGGTGTGTGTACCTTCAGCCCTTGAACACAATAGAGTGGCCTTTCAGAACCTCAAGAACATGACCTATGGCAGCAGGACAAATATCTACTTTGCTTATGAGTCTTTAACCTAGAGAGGTGGTGGATGGCAAATCTAAACACAGGAATCTTGTCCCGAGTTCCACCTACACGCTAAATCCACAATGACATTCATATAGATTTGTATTAATGGTTAATCCTGTCCATATGAATGGCATTGTGAATACGAAGAATTTCAGGCCAATATTACAGTATTTTGCACAAATACAGTAGGCCTCTACGGTCAATATGTTTACTGTAAGGGACTACTATTGGCTTTGTGGGCACAAGCTACTATCAGAATTCAGGACGGCCTCAGTTTGACAAGAATACATGTTCCCTGCAGCTCGAAGCATTGTTCAAGACTCCATGTCTCCAGTCCACGGAAATGAGGTTATAAAGAATTAACCCTGTACTGTGAAAGCTTGGGATTATACACACTGAGTATACCAAACATTAGGAACACCTTCCTAATATTGAGATGCGCACCCCCCCCCCTTTCACCCAGAACAGTCAATTAATCGGGGCATGGACTCTACAAGGTTAAAAAGCGTTCCACAAGGATTCTGGCCCACATTCACTCCACAGTTGTGTCAAAT
Source organism: Oncorhynchus masou masou (assembly GCF_036934945.1). Taxonomy (NCBI): domain Eukaryota; kingdom Metazoa; phylum Chordata; class Actinopteri; order Salmoniformes; family Salmonidae; genus Oncorhynchus; species Oncorhynchus masou. Next base: position 65,769,588 of record NC_088220.1, read on the forward strand.
CGGCTGGACGTCCTTTGGGTGGAGGACCATTCTTGACACACACGGGAAACTGTTGAGCGTGAAAAACCCAGCACCTACTACCACATGCCGTTCAAAGGCACTTCAATCTTGTGTCTTGCCCTTTCTCCCTCTGAATGGCACACATACACAGTCCATGTCTCAATTGTTTTGAGGTTTAAAACAAGTCGAACTAGGCAGTCCTCATTAGATACATGGTAAACATCTCACATCACCGATAGATAAAGACCAATATTGTGGTGGCGTTTGAGTGAGGATAGATAGAGTGTGGGTTGAGGAATGGTTTGAGTGTATGTGAATCATGGTGAGAGACGAAAGAGATGTGATGATTTAATGCTATCTAGATAAAAGACTGATGAAAGTCCTGATGAGACAGGCATCCCAGCTAACAATCGTTCCCACAACTTTAAAGAGTCTCATTTGGTCATTAACTTAACGTTTCCATAAGAATGTTCCTGTGATGTGCAAGGAATGTTTCCACGAGACCGTTCCATTAATGTCAAATAGAACTTACCCAGAATGTGGTTACCAAGTTCTTAGAACTTAAAATATGAATGTTCTACACACGTTTCATGGGAATGGTGCAAGAACATTTATGTGTCAAGTTCTGTGGGTTAGGAGAATATTCCATCAATGTCCCACCAAAAAAAGCAACAAAAAAAACAGAACATGATTGCCATGTTCTCAGAATATAAGATATTAATGTTCTAGGCACGTTTCATGGGAAGGCTGCAATAACAAGTGTCCAAATAATCAATTACACATCACATATTTTTACTGTAGACGAGCCAATCAAGGTCTTGATTGGTGAACCACTGATCCATTCATAGCTCTCGACAAGGTTAGGGATACACAAACACAGTGCTTTTGACATAGTGTTTTCAACTTACAATGCATTCAGAAAGTATTCACACCCCTTGACTTATTCCACATTTTGTTTTGTTACAACCTGAATTCAAAATGGATTTAAAAAAATTATTCTCACCCATTACACACAATACCCCCTAATGACAAAGTGAAAACATGTTTTTAGAGTATTGAAAATGAAATACAAAATACCTCATTTACATAAGTATTCACACCCATTTGCTATGACACTCAAAATTGAGCTCAGGTGCATCCAATTTTCTTTGGTCATCCTTGAGATGTCACAACAAATTGGAGTCCACCTGTGGCCAATTCAATTATTTGGTAATGATTTAGAAAGAAACACACCTGTCTTTATAAGGTCCCACAGTTGACAGTGCATGTCAGAGCAGAAACTATACCATGAATTTCAAGGAACTGTCCCTAGATCTTTGAGTTAGAATTGTTATGAGGCATATGTATCTGGGAAAGGGTAAAAAAATAATTTATTGAGTGTTCATTGGGAAATTGAAAAAAAATATGGACGGGAGCTGGCCATCCAACCAAACTGAGCAACCGGGCAAGAAGGACCTTGGTTAGGGAGGTGAACAATAACCCAATTTTCACTGACAAAACTACAGAGTCCCTTGGCTGAGATGAAAGAACCTGCCAGAAAGACGTCTCTACAGCATTTCATCAATCTGGGCTTAATGAGAGAGTGGCCAGACGGAAGCTGCTCCTGAGAAAAAGACACATGACAACACGCCTTGAGTTTGCAAAAAGGCACTTGAAATACTCAGAGCATAATTAAAAATATTCTGTGGTTTGACGAGACAAAAATTAACTCTTTGGTCTGAATGCAAATCGCTATGTCTGGAAAACCAAGCACAGCTCATTACCCGACTAACACCATCCTACCGTGAAGCATGGTGGTGGTGGCAGCATCATGCTATGGAGATGCTTTCAGCGGGAGGAATTGGAAGACTGGTAAGGATAGAGGGAACATTGAAGGGAGCCAAATACATGCAAATCGTTGAAGAGAACCTGCTACAGAGTGCAAACTACCTTAGACTGGGGTGAAGATTTACGTTTCACCAGGACCATGACCCCAAGCAACTCTGGAATAGCTTCAGAACAAGAATGTGAAGGTCCTTGAGTGGCCCAGCCAAAGCCAAGACTTGATTCGCATTGAAAATCTGTGTAAAGATTTGAAGATCGCTGTTCACCAGTGCTCCCCATCGAATTTACGAGAGCTTGAGAAAATCTGCAAGGAAGGATATCCCCAAATCCAGATGTGCAAATGTAATACAGACCTATACAAGACAACTTAAACAAAAGCATGGTATTTGTTCTCTGTAATAGCTATTTTAAATTGGAAAACGGAGTTTGATTACCAAGATTCTAATATTTTGAAGGGTGTAAGACACTTGCATTTTCAAGAATGTTTAATGTTACGAAGTTGTATTTTTAGTTGTCACTCTGAAATTTCCCCTGATGTTGATCCCTGTTTGGGGATCGCAACCATAACAGGCTAAAGTTGTAATCACTGCCAAAGATGCTTCTACAAAGTATTAACTCAGGGGTGTGAATACGTATGTAAATGTGATTTCTGTTTTTCATTTTAAATAAATTAGCAAAAACATGCTTTCACTTTGTCATTATTGGGTATTGTGTGTAGCTGGATTAAATAGATGTTCTCTCACCCATTTTGAATTCAGGCTGCAATACAACAAAATGTGGAATAAGTCAAGGGGTATGAATACTTTCTGAAGGCATTGTACATACTTGACTTCATTGTGCATGTTCATTTACACAGTAATGATTATTCAACATGTCCTTACCTGGGACTTGATCTCACACCCTGCCCTATTGGTTCACAGTACTCTAATTTTCCTGCTACGCCATTATGTCAGTGTCAGTGACTGATTTCACCTGGATTCCGAAATCTCAACTCTGTTAAAAGTACACTCAAATATTTTATTCATCATAGTGATTGAGTAAAATTAAAACAGAACCCTTAAATAAGTAAATCAAATTAATCTGACTTATCATTGATTTTATTTACTTATTTCAGCAATTGAAGGAAAGGCTTTTTGTATAGTTGTATCATATTGGTTGGGCATATTAACCTGTCTTAATGACTTTCTTGAATCATTATGAACAATCATATATTTTATTAAGTGTACTTTTAACAGAGCTGATGCAGTATTTACTTCAAAGTGCATTCACCCTATTGCTCACCCCTATCAAGTTGTTTCAGATCTACACAAGTGCCTAGGGAGGAGGGTTTAGGGATTCTTCTGGACAGGGCCTAACTATACTGGCCCAATAACCACATGCCCTAGAGCAGGGCTCTCCAACCATGTTCCTGGAGATCTACCCTCCTGTAGATTTTCACTCCAACACAAGATATAAGTAACCTGATTCAGCTTGTCAACCAGCTAATTATTAGAATCAGGTTAGCTAGATTAGGGTTTGAGCGAAAACCTACAGGACCGTAGTTCTCCAGTAACAGGGTTGGAGAGCCCTGCCCTAGAGAACCCTTATTGGGACAGTGGTTAGGGCATTTGGTGTTGGTGGCCTGGGTTCAAGATCCGCTAGAGTAGTCACCCTACAATTTCATTCTAAGAAATATATATAACTGTCACTATTACTGTTTTGAATTGCATTTCAGACATTTTGATTGATTATATGGTTAGGACACTTGTAAATATTATATATGAATCTTTGTTTATCATCATAATGTGTATAGATTTGTCCTCGTTCACGCATTTCTGGAACTTTGGCTACTAGCTTTGGGCTTTTGTGCATGACCTTCAGATGCTTTTTCAGGTTTGATGTGGTGTTTCTGGACGAAGAGATCAATGCTGCCATTGCAGAGTTTGCATTTGACTAAAATGTTCTTTCTCCTCGATTAACAAAAAAATACTTGAAGTATTTCCACAAGGAAAATGTTAAGCGGGGTAATAACACGGCTGATATTTTTCTTTGAGTTCCGTCGTTACAATGGCCTATTGGAAACGATAGCCTACAGCATGAATTCTGTTAGCATGAGACAAGTAACAAATACTTTAATTACATAAGTATTCAGACCCTTTACTATGATACTTGAAATTGAGCTCAGGTGCATCCTGTTTCCATTGATCATCCTTGTAGAAACATCTAAACTTGATTCCTAAATAAGATGGCGCCGGAGAACAAGGCTATCGTTTTACGTATTCCTAACCAATTTTGTTTTTTTGTTCATTTCTTTGCGTTGTTTGTAACTTATTTTGTACATAACGTTGCTGCTACAGTCTCTTATGATTGAAAATACGGCCCAATACATCACTGGGGCTAAGCTGCCTGCCATCCAGGACCTCTACACCAGGTGGTGTCAGAGGAAGGCCCTAAAAATTGTCAAAGACCCCAGTCACAGACTGTTCTCTCTACTGCCGCATGGCAAGCAGTACCGGAGTGCCAAGTCAAGGACAAAAATGCTTCTCAACAGTTTTTACCCCCAAGCCATAAGACTCCTGAACAGGTAATAAAATGGCAACCTATTTGCATTGTGTGCCACCCCCCAACCCCTCTTTTACAATGCTGCTACTCTGTTTATCATATATGCAGACACTTTAACTATACAGTGCCTTGCGAAAGTATTCGGCCCCCTTGAACTTAGCGACCTTTTGCCACATTTCAGGCTTTAAACATAAAGATGTAAAACTGTATTTTTTTGTGAAGAATCAACAACAAGTGGGACACAATCATGAAGTGGAACGACATTTATTGGATATTTCAAACCTTTTTAACAAATCAAAAACTGAAAAATTGGGCGTGCAAAATTATTCAGCCCCCTTAAGTTAATACTTTGTAGCGCCACCTTTTGCTGCGATTACAGCTGTAAGTCGCTTGGGGTATGTCAGCTACGAAATTAACAAGTCTGACGAGCCCGACGAATGATATATTGCTTCCCCGGGAACAGGCCCAGATCTCCGTCATTTGCATGAAGAAAAGGCAGAGAAAAAGTGGCAAGAGGGCGGGCAGCCATCTGAGAATCCGTAGGCGATCGAATAAACCCCCACTTCCTTCCATTCTGCTAGCAAACGTGCAATCTTTGTCAAATAAAATCAATGACCTATGTGGAAGATTAATCTACCAAAGCGACATTCAAAACTGTAATATCTTATGCTTCACTGAGTTCTGGCTGAACGACGACATTACCAACATACAGCTGGCTGGATAAACACTATCGGCAGGACAGAGGCGTCTGGTAAGACAAGGGGCGATGGACCATGTATTTTGTAAATAACAGCTGGTGCACAATATCTAAGGTAGTCTTTTGCTCACCTGACGTAGAGTATCTAATGATAAGCTGTAGACCACACTATCTACCTAGAGAATTTTCATCTGTGTTTTCGTAGCTGTCTACATACCACCACAGACTGATGCTGGCACTAAGACCGCACTGAATGAGCTGTATTCCGCTATAAGCAAACAGAAAAACGCTCTCCCAAAGGCAGCGCTCCTAGTAGCCGGGGACTCAAATCCGGAGTCCTAGTAGCCGGGGACTCAAATCAGTTTTACCTAATTTCTATCAATACGTTAAATATGCAACCAGAAAAAAAAGATAAAAGAAACTCTGGACCACCTTTACTCAACACACAGAGATGCATACAACACTCTCCCTCGCCCTCCATTTGGCAAATCTGACCATAACTCTATCTTCCTGACTCCTGTTTCACAAGCAAAAATTAAAGCAGGATGCACCAGTGACTCGATAAATAGAAAAAGTGGTCAGATGAAGCAGATGCTAAACTACAGGACAGTTTTGCTAGCACAGACTGGAATATGTTCCAGGATTCCTCCGATGGCATTGAGGAGTACACCACATCAGTCATTGGCTTCACCAATAAGTGCATCGATGACATCGTCCTCACATACCCCAACCAGAAGCCATGGATTACAGGCAACATCTGCACTGAGCTAAAAGCTAGAGCTGCCGCTTTCAAGGGGCGGGACTCTAACCCGGAAGTTTATAAGAAATCCCCCTATGCACTCTGATGAACCATCAAAACAGGAAATAACACAGAAACATGTATGAGAGCACCAGCTGTTCCAGAAGACTGTGATCACGCTCACAAACATCACGCTCACAAACATTCACAAACAGACAGCTTGGTACATTCAGCTTGTCAACACCTCTTACAAAAACAAGTAGTGATGAAGTCAATCTCTTCCACTTTGAACCATGAGAGATTTACATGCATATCATTAATGTTAGCCCCATGTACTTTTAAGGGCCAGCCGTGCTGCTCTGTTCTGAGTCAACTGCAATTTTCCTAAATCCCTCTTTGTGCCACCTTACCACACTACTGAACAGTAGTCTAGGTGTGACAAAACTAGGGCCTGTAGGACTTGCCTTGTTGATAGTGTTGTTAAGGCAGAACAGTGCTTTATTATGGACAGAGTTCTCCCCATCTTAGCTACTGTTGTATCAATGTGTTTTGACCGTGACAGTTTACAATCCAGGGCTGCTCCAAGCAGTTTAGTCACCTCAACTTGCTCAATTTCCACATTACGAGATGTAGTTGAGGTTTAGGGTTTAGTGAATGATTTGTCCCAAATACAGTGCTTGCTTTTAGTTTTGGAAATACTTAGGACTAACTTATTCCTTTCTACCCATTCCTGAAACTAACGGCAGCTCTTTGTTAAGTGCTGCAGTCATTTCAGTTGTTATAGTAGCTGACGTGTATAGTGTTGAGTCATCCACAGACATAGACACACTGGCTTTACTCAATGCCAGTGGCATGTCATAGTATTAAAGATTGAAAAAAGTAAGGGATCTAAACAGGTACCCTGGGGAATTCCTGATTCTACCTGGTATTTGTTTGAGAGGCTTCCATTAAAGAACACTCTTTGTTCTGTTAGACAAGCAATAACACGTAGGTTTTTCCAGCAGCAGACTATGATAAAAAATTTCAAAAGCTGAAGTCTAACAAGACAGCCCCCACAATAATTGCATCAATTTCTCTCACACAAGTGACTGACGATTGGCTGTCCTTGTTGAGTGTTCTTTCCTATAAGTGTGCTGAAAGTCTGTTGTCAATTTGTTTAGCGTGAAATAACATTGTATCTGGTCAAACACAATTTTTTTCCAGAAGTTTACTAAAGGGTTGGTAACAGGCTGATTGGTCGGCTATTTGAGCCAGTAAAGCGGGCTTTACTATTCTTGGATAGCAGAAAGACCCTCCAGGCCTGAGGGCTCATACTTTCTAGTAGGCTTAAATTGAAGATGTGGCAATATCGTCTGCTATTATCCTCAGTAAATTTTCGATCCAGATTGTCAGAACCCGGTGGCTTGTCATTGTTGATAGACAACAATAATTGTTCCACCTCTTTTTGTTTCATAGTATAGTTTATTTTTCTTTAGTTTAGTAACATGATTTCTTAAATTTGCAGTATGTTTGCTAATCAGTTGGGCTGCCAGACTTATATGCCATATCTTTTGCCTCATTCCTCTCAGCCATACAATTTTTCCATTCCTCAACAATCCAAGGGGATTTAACAGTTTTTACTGTAATTTTCTTAATATTGATCATAGTGATTCCAGAGTATTACTAAAATAGGTTCATATGCCCCACCAACATTATACAACTATAAAGAAAGCCCTTAAATTGTTTAAATAACTCAATTAAATCAATGAGAGAATAGTCAAATTAACTGATACCTGACAGACATGGTGGCATAGCAGGAATATCTGAATGGTGTGAACTAAGAGGTTGTGAGTTCAAATCCCAGGTGAGGACATGGTGAATAATAATGTATAAATGAACATGCATAATGTAATCCGGTATCTCAAAGTGTGTCAAATATGTCAGTTGAAAACACTATGCTAGAAGCACTGTGTCTGAATATCCCTAACATTGCCAACAGACAAAAAGAGCTGTGAATGGATGTGTGGTTCACCAATCAAGGTATTGATGGGCTTGGCAACAGTAACAAGACATTTTTTGGGTGGGAGAACATTTCTATGGGATCATCAGGTGACTTCTTGACAACTGATACACAGAAATGTTCTTGCAACCTTCCCATGTAACGTGTCTAGAACATTAATATTGTATATTCTGAGAACATGGCAACCATGTTCTGTGTATGGTCGATGTGACGTTGATGGAATATTCTCCTATCCCTCAGAAAACTGGACATATGAATGTTCCTGCAAAGTCCCATAAATCACTTTTAGAACATTAATATTGTATATTCTGAGAACATGGCAACCACCTTCAAGATTAGTTCTGCTTGACATGAAGGGAATATTCTACCTTCAACACCAACATATGCTAAAAAGGCTCTCAAATGTTTTTTTGCCAACATTGATAGTTAGGGGAAGATTCTAATGGAAAACTGGACACGTAAACATCAAAAACATTCTCTCTCCCTAGAATTGTTATCTGGGATGCAGCAAAACCCAAGGACCAGGGCTCAGGTGGCCCTGCACCATGGTCAGTGCCAAGCCAGCGTACGCACACGCACGCGCACACACACAGCGAGATCAATGCCAAGCCAGAACTCAAATCCAGTGGACAAACACAACCAAATATGTGTGTCCATGTGTACCCCACAGTGGAGTTTAGCCAGCGCTGACAGACATAACACAGCCCTTAGCCTAGTACTTAGAAAACACTGGAAATTCTTTGTCAGTCATGGGCCCCACCTGAGCCCTGCAGCCTCAGAACCTCAGACTGCTGCTGCTACTCTGTTCCCAGGCAGTTTTCAAAGCACAGTTTTGTATTTGTTTTGTACTGTTTAATATTGAAATAAACAAACATGGCGAGGTCCTAATTATAGATCAATGGAATATGTGATAAGAACATTAAATCAAAAGATTTAAGAGGACCTTTGCTCGGTCTGTCAATCTCTAGGAACGTACTGTGGAGGAGGGATAATCAATGGGGTTGGTAAGGAGGGACATCACCAAGGACTGTCACTCACTGATTATAAAATTCATTGGAGAGACCAGCGCTCACCCAAGAATCCATAGGGGCCACTTTACATGTAAATGGCACTGGGGATAATTCAATATCGAAGATTGAAGCGAGGTCTAATCCTGCACTTGATGTTTGATATAATAAATTAGCATACTATTTTACAAAGGTGCATGATAAAGTCACAGTATGTTGTATGCACATAGGCACAGCCCATGACTGCACATTATCAGTTAAATCAAGGAGGTAAACAAACGAGACGGCAAATAGTAATCCCCAATAGCCTTTCAAACTAAATTTAGGGAGGGGCTGTAAATCCTTGTGGTGAGAGGAGTGTAATCTGTATAGATTATGTCACAGCCTAAATGGATTCAAATGTTTTGTTACCACACCCTGTCACAATAGATGAACAGAGACAGGCTTTTAAAGCCTCTTGGGTCTCACACTGTCTTTAACTGGGGCTAGGTTAACAAAATCAAAGGTCTGACTGCACGGAGATGCTTGGGAATAAGGTCAATATGGGGGACCATGTTGTGGTTGTTTCAGGGGAAAGATCATCATCTAGGACGTGACAATGGTTGATCAAATCTCCACATTTTTTTGCTCAGTTTTGCATGCCTTCTCATACAGCTGCAACTGTATTTGCATTCGTAAATCAAGACCTTTCTTGAGTTGGGATCTGGGATGGTGCAACTGTTGAGAATCTATGGTTGTTGTGGGGGAAAGGGGTTGAGTGTGTATGAGTGTCCCACAACTGTTGGAGTAAAAGATGTTAGGGACAATATAGGATGACTCACAATAATTGTTTGCTAATATAATAATTGCTTGCCATAATGTATTTTTGGTAATGGTGAGAGGTAAAAATCCTTTGCATATATTACTACAAATATGAATAGCTAATTATGGAAAAAGATAGATATTTTAATGGCTATATATATTACAAATCGAGGTGAGACCGATGGAAATGCATTTGGCGGTTGATCTGCTTCTGTTCTGTGGGTGGCGCTGTGTGCTCTTTTCAAAGAATGGGTCTCTCCGGGGCTATGGGATCGGTCTGCCGGGCATTGTGATGACAACCCAACTCGGGATGAGGGGTTTTAGCAGGTGGAATTGTGGGGTCCAATTGGAGGTTTACTTAGTAGCAATGCAAATATCATGGTACAGCCAGACACTCAATCATCATCTTACTTTTCAATGGTACGTTACAAACATATATTTTGATAAATAGAATAAAAACTTGTGGCTCATTATGTTAAGTGGTGAAATAAGTATAGCCAGTTATAATTGTAATGGCTTAGCAGATAATAAGAAAAGACAATTAGTACCTGGCTAAACGAGAAGGAGGGGGTAAAATACACTGCTCAAAAAATAAAGGGAACACTTAAACAACAAGTAACTCCAAGTCAATCACACTTCTGTGAAATCAAATTGTCCACTTAGGAAGCAACACTGATTGACAATAAATTTCACATGCTGTTGTGCAAATGGAATAGACAACAGGTGGAAATTATAGGTAATTAGCAAGACACCCCCAATAAAGGAGTGGTTTTGCAGGTGGTGACCACAGACCACTTTTCAGTTCCTATGCTTCCTGGCTGATGTTTTGGTCACTTTTGAATGCTGGCGGTGCTTTCACTCTAGTGGTAGCATGAGACGGAGTCTACAACCCACACAAGTGGCTCAGGTAGTGCAGCTCATCCAGGATGGCATATCAATGCGAGCTGAGGCAAGAAGGTTTGCTGGGACTGTCAGCGTAGTGTCCAGAGCATGGAGGCGCTACTAGGAGACAGGCCAGTACATCAGGAGACGTGGAGGAGGCCGTAGGAGGGCAACAACCCAGCAGCAGGACCGCTACCTCCGCCTTTGTGCAAAGAGGAGCAGGAGGAGCACTGCCAGAGCCCTGCAAAATGACCTCCAGCAGGCCACAAATGTGCATGTGTCTGCTCAAACGGTCAGAAACAGACTCCGTGAGGGTGGTATGAGGGCCCGACATCCACAGGTGGGGGTTGTGCTTACAGCCCAACACCGTGCAGGATGTTTGGCAAATTCGCCACTGGCGCCCTGTGCTCTTCACAGATGAAAGCAGGTTCACACTGAGCACATGTGACAGATGTGACAAGAGTCTGGAGACGCCGTGGAGAACGTTCTGCTGCCTGCAACATCCTCCAGCATGACCGGTTTGGTGGTGGGTCAGTCATGGTGTGGGGTCGCATTTCTTTGGGGGGCCGCACAACCCTCTATGTGCTCGCCAGAGGTAGCCTGACTGCCATTAGGTACCGAGATGAGATCCTCAGACCCCTTGTGAGACCATATGCAGGTGCGGTTGGCCCTGGGTTCCTCCTACTGCAAGACAATGCTAGACCTCATGTGGCTGGAGTGTGTCAGCAGTTCCTGCAAGAGGAAGGCATTGATGCTATGGACTGGCCCGCCCGTTCCCCAGACCTGAATCCAATTGAGCACATCTGCGACATCATGTCTCGCTCCATCCACCAATGCCACGTTGCACCACAGACTGTCCAGGAGTTGGCGGATGCTTTAGTCCAGGTCTGGGAGGAGACAGGAGACCATCTACCTCAGGAGACCATCTGCCACCTCATCCAGTAGCATGCCCAGGCGTTGTAGAGAGGTCATACAGGCACGTGGAGGCCACACACACACTACTGAGCCTCATTTTGACTTGTTTTAAGGACATTACAAAGTTGGAACAGCCTGTAGTGTGGTTTTCCACTTTAATTTTGATTTTGTGTGACTCCAAATCCAGACCTCCATGGGTTGATAAATTTGATTTCCATTGATAATTTGTGTGATTTTGTTGTCAGCACATTCATTTATGTAAGAAAAAAGTATTTAATAAGAATATTTCATTCATTCAGATCTAGGATGTGTTATTTTAGTGTTCTCTTTATTTTTTGGAGCAGTGTGAGATATATATAAATAAATAAATAAATAAAATAAGATCCGGTCCATTTATTGTCAGATATTATTCATCCTAATTTAAATGTTTTAAATATATTTTTTACATGGGATGATACAACTCAAGTCATATATCTTTTACAAAAATACATTTTTTTATCAATTAATCACACATGCAGCTGGAGATAATATAAGACAAGTACTGGAAACAATAGAATACTATGAAATAATCGGGGAAACCGGGCCTGGTTTTCATAGCAGATTTTGATCAAGTACGACTGGAGTTCATATATAAATGCCTAGAATATTTCATTTGAGAATCTCTTAATAAATGGGTTGAAGTTATAATAACCCTAGATGTAAAATAGTAAATAATGGCTAAATCTCAGAAAGTTTTGAACTGTCAAGAGGAGTAAAACAAGGTTGTCCACTATCGGAATATCTATTTATTAGTGCCACAAAATGTTAAATTAGATCCAACAATAATGTTAAGGGATTATAAATCTGAGGCTTAAAAACAAAGGTGTCATTGTACGCTGATGATTCATGTGCTTTTAAAAACCACAATTAGAATCCCTCCACAGCCTCAGATTATCTAGATATTTTGCAAACCTCTCTGGATTAAAACCAAATAATGATAAGTGTACTATATAACATATTGGATCACTAAAAAAATTCAACTTTTACATTACTGTGTAGTTTACCAATAAAATGGTCTGACAATGAAGTGGACATACTCTGTATACAAGTCCCGAAAGAAAGAAATTCTCACTCCAATACATTTTTATATAAAGTTGGCAAAAATAGATAAGATCTTGCTACCATGGAAAGGAAAATACACGTCTATTTGTGAGATTAAAAAAAAAAAAAATCACCCTAATTAACTCTTTAGTCATATCAGTTTACCTATTTGCTTATGGTCTTTCATACACCTAGCGACATGTTTAAATTATATGAGCAAAAGTATATTCAATTTTATTTGGAATGGCAAGCCAAACAAAATTAAAAGAGCCTATTTATATTACAAACCTGAATTCAGAGGGCAGAAATGAAATATTAAAGCATTAGACCGGTCACTAAAGGCATCAGTCATACATAAATCTGAAATGGTTCTCTAGTAAATTAGTAAGAATGTCTCACCCCATGTTCAAGAATGGCCTTTTTCCCTTTATTCAGATTTAAAACAACCAAAAAGTGAGCAGTTGTAAACGAAATCTCAAAAATATCGTTATTTTTTAAACAAGCCTTAGAAAGTTGGTTGCAATTGCATTTTAATCCACTTGAAAAAAGGCAGAACAAATAGACTCAAGTATACTAATTGATTTTTTTTAAAGGTATTGTTTTTGTAAATAATATAAATATGACTGGTGGAGTTGTGTCACACATGCGGCATTAACACAGACATGGAAATGTCTGCTCTACCCAAAATTACAACCAACTAATTGCAAGTAGAAAGGGGAAAAAGTAAGCAATGTGTCTGTCAGCCCTAAATTAAAAGACCATAAATTGTTAAAGAAAATGATAAATTACAATATACCAACTGCATTTAAGGACCCCAAAAAATTTGGCAGCTGTGCCATATAAATTGCAAAATAGTTGAGAAGAGATGTTCGATGTACCGATTCCATGGCACAGTGCTTATGAATTGACACACAAAACACCAGATTCAAAACTTCACATTTTTCAATTTAAAATTATACTAAATTCTTGTAACCAATAGAATGTGTCCCATATATATATATATATATATACACATACAGTGCCTTGCGAAAGTATTCGGCCCCCTTGAACTTTGCGACCTTTTGCCAAATTTCAGGCTTCAAACAAAGATATAAAACTGTATTTTTTTGTGAAGAATCAACAACAAGTGGGACACAATCATGAAGTGGAACTACATTTATTGGATATTTCAAACTTTTTTAACAAATCAAAAACTGAAAAATTGGGCGTGCAAAATTATTCAGCCCCCTTAAGTTAATACTTTGTAGAGCCACCTTTTGCTGCGATTACAGCTGTAAGTCGCTTGGGGTATGTCTCTATCAGTTTTGCACATCGAGAGATTGACATTTTTTCCCATTCCTCCTTGCAAAACAGCTCGAGCTCAGTGAGGTTGGATGGAGAGCATTTGTGAACAGCAGTTTTCAGTTCTTTCCACAGATTCTCGATTGGATTCAGGTCTGGACTTTGACTTGGCCATTCTAACACCTGGATATGTTTATTTTTTAACCATTCCATTGTAGATTTTGCTTTATGTTTTGGATCATTGTCTTGTTGGAAGACAAATCTCCGTCCCAGTCTCAGGTCTTTTGCAGACTCCATCAGGTTTTCTTCCAGAATGGTCCTGTATTTGGCTCCATCCATCTTCCCATCACTTTTAACCATCTTCCCTGTCCCTGCTGAAGAAAAGCAGGCCCAAACCATGATGCTACCACCACCATGTTTGACAGTGGGGATGATGTGTTCAGGGTGATGAGCTGTGTTGCTTTTACGCCAAACATAACATTTTGCATTGTTGCCAAAAAGTTCAATTTTGGTTTCATCTGACCAGAGCACCTTCTTCCACATGTTTGGTGGGTCTCCCAGGTGGCTTGTGGCAAACTTTAAATTACACTTTTTATGGATATCTTTAAGAAATGGCTTTCTTCTTGCCACTCTTCCATAAAGGCCAGATTTGTGCAATATACGACTGATTGTTGTCCTATGGACAGAGTCTCCCACCTCAGCTGTAGATCTCTGCAGTTCATCCAGAGTGATCATGGGCCTCTTGGCTGCATCTCTGATCAGTCTTCTCCTTGTATGAGCTGAAAGTTTAGAGGGACGGCCAGGTCTTGGTAGATTTGCAGTGGTCTGATACTCCTTCCATTTCAATATTATCGCTTGCACAGTGCTCCTTGGGATGTTTTAAGCTTGGGAAATCTTTTTGTATCCAAATCCGGCTTTAAACTTCTTCACAACAGTATATCGGACCTGCCTGGTGTGTTCCTTGTTCTTCATGATGCTCTCTGCGCTTTTAACGGACCTCTGAGACTATCACAGTGCAGGTGCATTTATACGGAGACTTGATTACACACAGGTGGATTGTATTTATCATCATTAGTCATTTAGGTCAACATTGGATCATTCAGAGATCCTCACTGAACTTCTGGAGAGAGTTTGCTGCACTGAAAGTAAAGGGGCTGAATAATTTTGCACGCCCACTTTCAGTTTTTGATTTGTTAAAAAAGTTTAAAATATCCAATAAATGTCGTTCCACTTCATGATTGTGTCCCACTTGTTGATTCTTCACAAAAAAATACAGTTTTATATCTTTATGTTTGAAGCCTGAAATGTGGCAAAAGGTCGCAAAGTTCAAGGGGGCCGAATACTTTCGCAAGGCACTGTAATATATATACACACATATACACATATATATACATACATACACACTAAGTGGGGCAAAAAAGTATTTAGTCAGCCACCAATTGTGCAAGTTCTCCCACTTAAAGATGAAAGGCCTGTAATTTTCATCATAGGTACACTTCATCTATGACAGAAAAAATTAGAAGAAAAAAATCCAGAAAAATCACATCACTGTCCGACTCTTGATTCAAAGGGGTTTCCGTTTGGAAATTGCTTCACTAGTCTAAACTATTTCAAATGCGTGCAACACATTCTATTTCACCACTGTAGTAGTAAATGACAGTGAAAATGGTTGAGTATTTTTGTATCCTTCTCTACAAACTGCCGAAGATCGCAGCTGTGACCTTAGAAATAAACACATGAATGTCACGCTTTCCAAAAACACTTTATTCTGTTCACGTGCTCTTATGTGAAGTTAATGTGATAACATGTGACATGAAACTATACTTTTGAAAACCTGGTCACATGCAAAGTGTCCCAAAAACACGTGAAATTGTGTCATTTTCCAAATGAGAAATCATGAGGCATTTCTGTAAGGGCGGGTACAGATAGGTAGGACCACATTCAAAACTTTAACATATGATACCAGAAGGGGAAAGTGCCACATCTAGCAGTGGTTTAATCGATCAACAGGCTGTGCTATAACAGTGTCAGCCTAGGATTGGAGACAAAACCCAGTTCTGTCAGTAGATGAGATGCAGCCACCCAAGAAACAAATTAATGTTCGCATTCATATGCATGCTGACAAGCTATAAATTACCATATAGATATTTTTTATATAATTTTTTTGAAACATTTACTTTGCACAACAAAAAAATGTACACAGAAAAGCAAACATCCTCAGGATGTAAGAATCAAAGAATTTCGCTACGCTCATAATTTACATTTAGAGACAAGATTGAAGGTGTCGACAAAACCAACAACCAAGAAGAATAAAGCAACAGCATTGCCTACCTATCTGATTTAGAAAATATTATCTATAGATTATAAGAGGATATTATCATAACATGTGTTCAAACAGCGAATATCCCTCTCTCTACAATTGGCACTGAATATGCTGCAGGTGTACTGGGTAGGCAGCCATTGACGCTCAGCCATCTGTCCATCCAACTCCAGAGCTGTAGAGACACGGGCACATGGGATTTACAGGTCAATAGGCCATCACTGAGGAGAGAGGAGTTTATTAGTCACATGAACAGGGTAATTGCAGAGTACAGTGACATCCTTAATTGCTGTGCTACATCAGTGCAGGTCAAAACGAGAAGTGAATGAAACAAAAACATTAATAAATACATATTTGCGACAGTAACAATGATAAAATGTCCATTGGGGGTGGGGGTAGGAAGTCCAGGGGGCAGGGGAGCAGATAGCTGCCAAGAGGTGGCTATTCAGCTGCCTGATGGTTAGAAGCTTTTTTTAAACCGGTGTGATGGACAGACCCCACACACACCTGGAACACAATCAAATCACTTGACCCAGGGTCATATGAGGGTAATGTTACAGCAGAGTGCACACGTACATAAAACTACTGTACAGTGTGCTGTAGTTTCACTATCCCTTACTACTCAGAGGGGACTTTGTGTATGCATATACAGTTGAATTTTAAGAATGTGAAATGTCAGAATAATAGTAGAGAGAATTATTTATTTCAGCTTTTATTTCTTTCATCACATTCCCAGTGGGCCAGAAGTTTAGACACTCAATTAGTATTTGGTAGCATGCCTTTAAATTGTTTAACATGAGTCAAACATTGCGGGTAGCCTTCCACAAGCTTCCCACAATAATTTGGGTGAATTTTGTCCGAATCCTCCTGACAGACCTGGTGTGTAGGCCTCCTTGCTCACATGCGCTTTTTCAGTTCTGCCCAAACATTTTCTATAAGACTGAGGTCAGGGCTTTGTGATGGCCACTCCAATATCTTGACTTTGTTGTCCTTAAGCCATTTTTCCACAACTTTGGAAGTATGCTTGGGGTCATTGTTCATTTGGAAAACCCATTTGCGACCAAGCTTTAACTTACTGACTGAGGTCGAGATGTTGCTTCAATATATCCACAATTTTCTCTCCTCATTGATGCCATCTATTTTGTGAAGTGCACCAGTCCCTCCTGCAGAAAACCACCCCCACAACATGGATGCTGCCACCCCGTGCTTCACAGTTGGGATGGTGTTCTTTGGCTTGCAAGCCTCCTCCATTTTTCTCCAAACATAACGATGGTCATTATGGCCAAATAGTTTTTGTTTCATCAGCCCAGAGGACATTTCTCCAAAGAGTACCATCTTTGTCCCCATGTGCAGTTGCAAACCGTAGTCTGGCTTTTTTTAATGGCGGTTTTGGGGCAGTGGCTTCTTCCTTGCCAAGTGGCCTTTCAGGTTATCGATATAGGACTCGTTTTACTGTGGAAAGAGATACTTTTGTACCGTTTCCTCCAGCACCTTCACAAGTTCCTTTGCTGTCGTTTCTGGGATTGATTTGCACTTTTCGCACCAAAGTACGTTAATCTCTAGGAAACAGAATGTGTCTCCTTCCTGAGCGGTATGGCAGCTGCATGGTCCCATGGTGTTTATACTTGCGTACTACTGTATGTACAGATGAACGTGGAACCTTCAGGCATTGGAAGGATAAACCAGACTTGGAGGTCTACAATTTTTTTCCTGAGGTCTTGGCTGATTTCTTTTGATTTTCCCAGGATGTCAAGCAAAGAAGCACTGAGATTGAAGGCAGGCCTTGAAATACAGCCACAGATACACATCAAATTGACATCCATTAGCCTATCAGAAGCTTCTAAATCCATAACATCATTTCCTGGAATTTCTAAGCTGTTTCAAAGGCAGTCAACTTAGTGTATGTAAACTTCTAACCCACTGGAATTGTGATAGTGATATATAACTGAAATAATCTGTCTAAACAATTGCTGGGGAAAGTATTTGTCACGCACAAAGTAGATGTCCTAACAGACTTGCCAAAACTATATTTTGTTAACAGGAAATTTGTGAAGTGGTTGCAAAATGAGTTTTATTGACTCCAACCTAAGTTTATGTAAACTTCTGACTTCAGCTGTATATGCAGCTGCCAAAGTGAACATGCATGCACCTGTCATAACCAAACATACGAGTTACAGTATAGTTTACTTATTTACTCTAAACATTAATTTACTGTCTCGATAAAGCTTGCTGATGAAATGTATTAAAAACATCCCATTACTGACAGCTTGTGTGACAACATTCTGACAGTTGGCAGTAGAGGGGTTAAGTCTTTAATTCTTCCACAGTTTAACAGGGCAGATAAGTTTGAAACCTGTCGTGTTGGGGGTAAATTCACTGTGTGTGATAATTCATAGAGATTAGTGGGAGTGTTTGTGTGTGTCAAGTGTGTGAATGAATATAATCTTTGGGATAAAGTTTGTGTGAGGTGTCTGAAGATGTCTATGCTGTGCACCTAAACACGTGTCCATACAGTGTGTTTACATATGGTTTGGTTGGGCGGTATCCAGATTTTCATATCCTCATTATCGTCCTTCTCGCACACCAGGATTTACGGCATTACCGGCTTAGTACACAAGGGGGGAAAAATTCCCATTGGGAGTCTATTTAAATCAAATCAAATTGTATTTGTCACATGCATCAGGTAGACCTTACAGTGAAATGCATACTTACAAGCCCCTAACACTTATTTTTCTTAACTGCATTGTTGGTCAAGTATTTGCTAAAATAAACTGAAGTAAAACAATAAAGCAGATAAAGTCAAATAAATAAGTAAGGAGCACAAATAAAGTAACAGTAGCGACGCTATATACAGGGGGTACTGGTACAGAGTCAGGGGGTACTGGTACAATGTGAGGGGGCACAGGTTAGTCGAGGCAATTGAGGTATGCCCATATAGGTAGCAGTAAAGTGACTACGCATGGATAATAAACAGTAGCATTGTAAAAATGGGGGAACGCTAACAAAATGAGCACAAGTAATAACCAATTTCAATGGAGGCCTCGCTAAATATGCTAACGAGAACAAACGAAAATAAACAAAATTGCAAAGACCAACAATCCAGCTCATAAAGTTATACATATATAAGTAGGAAAGGAAACGGAAAGGGTACATAGTCAGTTGTACAACTGAATGCCTTGAAGCTACCGAATGTCATTTTTGGGGAGTTTGGACATATACAAGCAAGTGTGAACGAGTGACATTGTGCAAACAAATAAAGTTTTGACATGCTTGTCTGAAGTAAAAAACAGTACTGTGTACACAGTCTGTGTGGAGTCTGGGAGTTGCTCGGGAAACAGGTCTGCCTGCTCTGCTTGGAGAAGATGGGCCCAGAATGGAGAGGAGAAAAAATACAAGGAAATCAAGCTGCAGTTGCAGTTGTACAGATAACTCAAAAAGTGTTATGACTTCTCACAGAAGAAAGTTAACACAAAATGATGCCCCGTGACCGTACTAATTCAGTCACTTACTTAGATAACTAGTAAGTTAAACTCAGGGGTTGCCCTAACAGATATTCTGTTTTCCCCAAGCAAGAAAACTAATAAAAAATATACAAGAAATACCTTGCTGTAAAAGTAAACTCAGATCTAAAATGCTACTTATTGTAATTCCGGGTCAGCAAACAAATTGTGCTTCAGTTGCACCTCTCCACTTGGATGAGAATTCACGAACGGGCAAGCAAAAGACAGCACTATGACTGAAGTACCTGGAGAAAAGCTACACTTCATTGTGTCCAGCCTACTTTTTTCTGGTAAAATGCAAGATTAACTTTAAGCAAAACATTAGGAAATGTAGCTGGTTACATTGTTTATATGATAAACATTAGAAATATGATACAGCAAGGTATTTTTTGCAAAAAAGATGCATGGTCTTTTCAGTGTAAGCGCATTTACTTGTGGCTGAGAGCCAGATAGTGTTTCACTTCGGTTGTCATCTGACCATTGCTTAATTGTCATCTGCCGAATGTGATGCACTAATGTATTTTCTGTGAAAGAAAACTATCTATAGTTGCACATCCCCGATCACTATATTGAAGCAAAACCAAAATGTGACTTTCAATATAAAACGCAACCCGTCAATACGCAGGTGGACCGCTTTCTCCTGTTGTGCTATTTTACACTGAACAAAAATATAAATGCAACATGTAAATGCTGGTCGCATGTTTAATGAGCTGAAGTAAAAGATCCCAGAAAAGTTCCATATGCACAAAAAGCATATTATTTTGTGCACAAATTTGTTAACATCCCTGTTAGTTAGCATGGTCTTTGCCAAGATAATACGTCAAGCTGATAGGTGTGGGATATCAAGAAGCTGATGAAACAGCATGATCATTACACAGGTGCACGTTGTGCTGACACAATAAAAAGGCCAATCTAAAAATGTGCCGTTTGTCACAAAACACAATGCCACAGATGTCTAATGTTTTGAGGGAGTGTGCAATTGGCATGCTGATTGCAGGAATGTCCACCAGAGAATATAATGTTAATTTCTCTACCATAAGCCGCCTTCCACGGCATTTTAGAGAATCTGGAAGTACGTCCAACCGGCCTCACAACCACAGACCACGTGTTGTGTGGGCGAGCGGTTTGGTTTGCTGATGTGAACGTTGACAGTGCATGTAAGAACAAAATTCCTTCAACCACATGGCTTGGTTTACCCGTAGAGCTCCGAGCCAGAATTGTGTGGAGGCAAAAATCTGGGAAAGGGTACCAAAAAATGTGTGCAGCATTGAAATTTCCCAAGATCACAGTGGCCTCCATTCTTAAATGGAAGAAGTTCGGAGCCACCAAGACTCTTCCTAAAGCTGGTCGCCCGGCCAAACGGGGAAGGAGGGCATTAGTCAGTGTTGAGATAACGGCATTAGGCCAATCCTGAGATGGCGCTAGTGGGGGCACCTATCTAGGATAGATAAACAGTTGCATTATGATTGTCTGATTAGGATGTTGTGACCGGTAACACCTGAGTAAAGGACTATGCTCGCATCTCATCTAACTCTCCGGAGAGAGTTATCATTAACATGGTGTCAGAGAAATTAACTCCAAAAGCCAAGTGCTATGGAAAAGAGGATAAGGTATGAGGACAATGTAGTCGCTGTTGGATAAACGCAAACAAGCGGAACAAATGAGCGAGGACGAAGCCTGCAACGTCTCTTTAGTCAAATCCGGTGCCATACATGAAATTAATATGAAAAATATATGCAAGGCAAGTGAAAAGACAAAGATCCAATTAAAAAAAAAAGATTAACTGTCTCTAAGCAGGCAGAATCTGTCAATTATGCCACTCAGAACAAACACCAAGTTTGTAGCCTCATACTCAGAAGACTCACGGCTGTAATTGCTGCCAAAGATGCTCCAACAAAGTACTGATTAAAGGGTCTGAATACTTATGGAAGTGTGATAGTTGGGGGGAGGGACGACAACATTTAATAAATTTTACAATAAGGCTGTAATGCGAAAGTGAAGGGGTCTGTATACTCAAATGCACTGAATGCTGAAGCGTTAGGATTGCCCTTCACTGGAACTAAGGGGCCTAGCTCGAACCATGAAAATCAGCCCCAGACCATTATTCCTCCTCCAAACGTTACAGTTGGCACTACGCATCAGGCAGGTAAGTGTTCCTCCCATCTGCCAAATCCAGATGTATCCATCAGACTGCCAGATGGTGAAGCGTAATTCTTCACACCAGAGAACGCATTTCCACTGCTCCAGAGTCCAATGGTGGCAAGCTTTACACCACTCCAGCCGATGCTTGGCATTGCACATAGTGATCAGGCTTGTGTGCGGCTGCTCGTTCATGGAAACTTATTTCATGAAGCTCCCCTGAAGAACAGTTATTGTGTTGACTTTGCTACCAGAGGCAGTTTGGAACTCGGTAGGGAGTGTTGCAACAGAGGACAGACGATTTTAAAAGCACTACACGCTTCAGCACTCGGCCGTCCCGCTCTGTGAGCTTGTGTGGCCTACAACTTCATGACTGAGCCGTTGTTGCTCCTATACGTTTCCACTTCACAATAACAGCACTTACAGTTGACCGGGGTAGCTCTAGCAGGGCAGAGATTTGTCAAACTGACTTGTTGGAAGACGGTGCCACATTGAAAGTCATTGAGCTCTTCAGTAAGGCCATTCTATTGCCAATGTTTGTCTATGGAGATTGCATGGCTGTGTGCTCGATTTTATATACCTGTCAGCAACGATGTGGCTGAAATAGCCGAATCCAGTAATTTGAAGGGGTGTCTACATACTTTCGTATATATAATGCAGGGTTCCCCAAACCTGTCCCGCCAGCGATATTATTTGGCCACCCAAAGCCACCAAAATGAATGAATATTCATTTAAAAATAGAAAATTATCATTCATGAGGAGAGAGAATGCCGGAGACAGTCAAAGCAGGCAGCGGACCATTTTGTGGTGCTGAAACGTAAAGCCACAATCAATAGGTGGTGAACAGTGTATGGTGCGGAGAATATAACTAACTGGTTATACATACCTACCAGTCAAGTAATTCAGTCTATTTCTTCCGAGCCTAAGCCTATATAAAATAATTTAAAACTGGCTATGAGGCATAACAGCATCCTTCACAAGAAAATAAATATATTACCTAATAGAAGTGGGATTTTTAGGCCTACTTACAATTGCCTGTTTCTTCAGTGTGTTGAAGTGCAGTAGCCTTTCAGAAGTCCAAATCTAACTCAAGCATTCTAGTAAAGGCCCCAAGTGTTCTCCATGTCCAGGACTGTTTTCCCGATTCCTTGGAACTGCAGATTTAACCCGTTTAAGTGACAGAATGTCAGCCAAAAAAGCTGTGTGTGTAGCTTGCAGTTACAACATCTTAAGGATCGTATCCTTTTTTCCCCTTCAATTTTCGCCTAAAATGACATACCCAAATCTAACTGCCTGGAGCTCAGGACCTGAAGCAAAGACATGCATATTCTTGATTCCATTTGAAAGGGAACACTGAAGTTTGTGGAAATGTGAAATTAATACAGATCTGGTAAAAGATCATAGAAAACGCATGTTTTTTTGTTTGTATAATATTTGTGTCAATTTGGTAAATTGATACATTTTCAAGTACATAACTATAGAGAACACAAAAACGGTATGGTAATCTATATTTTTTTTTAAGTTTACTCCCAGGAATGTCATACATGATGGATTAGCTTATACACTAACTTTCACACATCTAGATAGCCTGGTGGAGTGGGTGTGGAGTCAGAGGCTGCAGTGGTTCAAACTGTAGAACCCTGTACCTACATTTGAATATAAAAATGGATTTTAAAACTATGCTACATTTTCTCGAGAACCCTCAGGATGACAAATCAGAGCAAGATTACTGAATGTAAGTCCATTATTTACCTTCAGAGGTGAATGTATCAAACCAGTTGCAGTGCCACGTTGTTGTTGTGCACTCTGAAAAAATACCACTGTAGAATAATTTAAGCTTTCTGCCCATAAGACACGTCCATTTCCTGGAAAGTTTGCTGTTACTTACAACTGTCATGCTAATCACATTAGTGCACGTCCGGTATAGGACGGTTGCGTTAAGGATCAGAAGTTAACACTTAAATGTTTCTGCGTCTGGCCTTTGTCTGGGGCGGGAAGGCAACTTTGAAAGTTCTATGCTTAGATTCGTAATGATGTCTGAGATTGAAAACATCACTTTTTGCAAATAATTCAATGCAAATAAGACAGTGGCTTGGCATTGGGAAAATATAAGATGAAAGCATCTGTACATTCCTCCCTGAAACTTATATTTTCATTATCCACCTTTCTTTAGATACTTTGAAAGAGACTCTTTCCATCAAGATAATTGTTCTGAATGAATGTTGACATAAAAAAGTAGTGTAGCCTACAGTAGACCCGTTTCTCACTAATCAATGTAGAGAAATAGAAAAAAATATTTGAAGAGACATGGTGATTTTATGAGAGTAACCAGATTGAAAGTATTGCTTTTTGGTCACTGAATTTCTTATGTACTAATCGTACGTGTTAAAAATGTTTTATTTGTATCGTAGGTAAATTAAATTGTACTAATATTATATACCAATTATGTTCTGGCCTGCTGACTATCAGCTCAAAAAAGTGGCCCGGGCCAAACCTAGTTGACGAACCCTGATGATATTATTGTCTCTTGTCGTGTCCTATATTTCTTTATTTTTAATCCGAGCCCCCATCCCGGCAGGAGGCCTTTTGGTAGGCAGTCATTGTAAATAAGAATTTGTTCTAAACTGACTTGCCTAGTTAAATAAAAAGATTAAATAAAAAGATGGTGTATATAGTGAAAGAGCAGCTGTGACATTTCCCTTTAACCACACTGCTAACCTTATGCCTAACCCTAAATTAAGATCAAAAAGCTAATTTTTACAATAGACCATTTTGACTTTGTGGCTGTGCTATCTAGTGGAAACCGTATTTGGTGAGTAAGTAGGCAGGGACTATACCACAGCAATCCCACATCAGATCAATAGAGTCTAGCCCAGCACGGGCTAGCCCACACAGAGCTCAACACGGGCAATGAATGAAAAACGCTTCATCTCCTAACGTATTGCACAAGTTGACAGCCGGTATTTATACTGAACAAAAATACAACAATTTCAAAGATTTTACTGAGTTCCAGTTCATATGAGCAAATCAGTCAATTGAAATAAATTCATTAGGCCCTAATCTATGGATTTCACATGACTGGAACACAGATATGCATCTGTTGGTTACAGAACTTTGAAAAAAAAAAAAAAAAAAAATGGGCCTCAGGATCTCACCACGGTATCTCTGTGCATTCCAATTGCCATCAATAAAATGCAATTCTGTTTGTTGTCTGTAGCTTGTGCCTGCCCATACCATAGTCCCACCATGGGGCATTCCGTTCAAAACATGGACAACAGTAAACCGCTCGCCCACACAACGCCATGAACGTGGTCTGCGGTTGGGAGGTCGTTTGGACTCACTGCCAGATTCTCTAAGACATTGTTGGTGGCGGCTTATGATAATTGAATGTTCATTTCTCCATCTGGCAACAGCTCTGGTGGACATTCCTAGTCAGCATTCCAATTGAACACTCCCTCAATATCTGTGGCATTGTGTTGCGTGATAAAACTGCATGTTTTAGAGTGGCCTTTTATTGTCCCCAGCAGAAAGTGCACCTGTGTAATAATCATGCTTCTTGATATTCCACACCTGTCAGGTGGATGAATTATCTTGGAAAAGGAGAAATGCTCACTAACAGGGATGTAAACAATTTTGTGCACAACATGAGAGAAATAGGCTTGTGCATATGGAACATTTGAGATCTTTTATTCTGAGCTCATGAAACCAAGACATTGCATTGTGTTTATATTTTTGTATAGCATACTTGAATGTTTAAAGTGTATGTATGTATGTATGTATGTATGTATGTATGTATGTATGTATGTATGTATGCACACAGTGTCTATTTCCAAATACCCCAGTATACAGTATATCACCCAAGTCTACATTCTCATTTGCTTGTATGTAAAGGCTGAGTAGAGGGGTTTACTGCTCTTAACCCCAGCTCCATCTCTGAGCCAACCCATCCCCAGCCAGTCTGCTTGATCCTGTGCCACTCAGAGATGAGGGATGGCTGATGTATCTTAGTCCAGGTCGCTAAGCTGTCTCTCCACACTCTAATCTTATTTTCAGGCCAAACTGGCTTTAAGGGAGAGGCAGGGAGCTTGGGACAGGCTGATCCCAACTGTACAGAGAACACGTCTTAATCTGGCTACTGCGCTGCACATTGAATCCCAACAGTTGCAATAGGCAACGGGACCTGGCTGGCTGCGTGGGTGGGTGGATACCCTTTTCATAAGCTCTTAACAATGTTTTACTTCATGTAATCTCCACTTTTTATGGTTTACCTTGGAGAAAGAAGCCCCCATTCAAATAAAACATCAGCATGGAACCTTCAAGTCCAAATGTATTCAAGTTCATACAAAATTAACTATTGTAGTCCAAAAAGACAATTTGATTTGGTTGGGAGACAATCCAAATATATAGTATTAGTGGGAAATGCAAACAGATCATGTGACTACCTTCCAAGGCATAGTGTATCTTGTGCCATTACTAACTTGATTAAACCTGCATGTCCATCAATCCCTTGTAGCAATGGTAGAGTTATATTCATGTCTCCAAAACAACCAATGTTTTACTGTCTCTAAATTGGGGCTGGGCAATATGGCGTAACATACATATCGATCCAATTCATGATATAAACGCAGCATAAAGAGTCCTGTCAACTGTGTTTATTTTCAGCAATCTTTTCATGCAAATATTTACACAACTGAGACAAACGGAACAAGTTCCACAGACATGTGACTAACAGAAATTGAATACTGTGTCCCTGAACAAAGGGTGGAGGGTTAAAATCAGAAGTCAGTCAGTATCTGGTGTGGCCACCAGCTGCATTAAGTACTGCAGTGCATCTCCTCCTCATGGACTGCACCAGATTTGCTGGGGGGGATCCCAGGCATGCGCAATGGGATTGAGATCCGGGCTCTTCGCTAGCCATGGCAGAACAGACATTCCAAACCACGCACAGAACGAGCAGTATGGCTGGTGGCATTGTCATGCTGGACGGTCATGTCAGGATGAGCCTGCAGGAAGGGTACCACTTGAAAGAGGATGTCTTCCCTGTAACGCACAGCATTGAGATTGCAGGCAATGACAACAAGCTCAGGCCGATGATGCTGTGACACACCACCCCATGACGGACCGCTCTACCTCGATCCCGCTCCAGAGTACAGGCCTCGGTGTAACGCTCATTCCTTCGACAATAATCGTGAATCCAACCATCACCCCTGGTGAGACAAAACCGCGGCTCGTCAGTGAAGAGCACTTTGACAGTCCTGTCTGTGTTAAGATGCTTGTAGTGGTCTACTGTACCTGTATAACAATGTTTATTTCTTAGAATGGAAACAGGTTGCCAATATTAATTTTTATACACAGAAAGCCAGCACATAACATTCGGTGGCTAAAATGCTGCCATGTACGACAGAAATTGAGAATACATTTGCCAAAATTGATACTCCCGCTTTAGTAGGGTCTGCTCTCCATCAATTTTGAGAGTGGAGACATAAAAAGGGTATCGTATACGGTTTGAAAACAGCCCTAACAAAGCATCTAAATTAGAACATAATGCCTGTACCGTAACATGCTTACACATATCAGAGCTCCGATTCTGCACTTCACAGCTCTGTATGGGTTTGACTGACAGCCATGCTGAACTTAAGCACCATGCGCAGTAAGAAGTTGGCCCCATCTTTCCTGGTAATTGGGCAACTTTTGCTAATGTTTTGTCTGAGTAAAGGGAATGCTGTAAATAAAGACAAACTGTATTTTTAAAGATGAGACTGAGGATTATAATAAAACAGCGCAAGCAAGCCAAACTCCAGTGAATGCACGCATCTGAATGCACTCATGATTCCATTCTATGCGCACCAAAAATACAATGCGTTTCTCTCAATTGCCTTGTGAAAGCCTAACATTAAGATTGTATTTTATAACTTAGGTAGTCATGTTGACAATAGCACAAGCTTTCAAATCATGCCCACCTGACCCAGATTGTGATCTATAAATGAACTGCTTTTTGGCTTGAGTAAACAGTAAGTGTGTGATGACTGGGGATGCAAGGTTTTTCCAAATACACCAGTTAGTCCTGACTCAAGCCCTTGTAATATTTTGGTCTGATGTTGCACTGACCCCACACCTTTCAGGAATAGTCTTATTATGTTACTGAATGTATTGTGGCAGCGCAGCGGAGTCACGAGGTGAAACTCCCAATTAAATAAGACAGCTGGAGACCGTTTTGTGATGCTCAAACAAAAGTTTCTCTTTAATAAAAGGTTGGTGAGAAATACAACTGAAAGGCCTCAGATAACAGGTGAGTCACTGTCTGGCACGGCGGCTCCTTGGACCACCGGTGTTAATGAACAAAACAGAGTGAGGAGTCTGGGGTTTCAATACTTACACCAGGGGCGTGGTCCTCTTCCTTTGGCCCAAAGAAAAAGGGAGAGCAAGAGACAGATGAGTCAAATTTTGCCTAGTATCTTCTTTGGCGTCTGATTGAGGTGCCCATCATACGCACTCCGGTTCTTCTGAAGTCTGAGCTTACCCTCTGCGTAAGTGCCAGAGTAACTGCACCTCTACGTATACACATTTGGAGTAACGGGGGACAGGTGAGACCAATTGAGTGCCAATTGATTGCAGCACCTGGACTGGGTAGTATTGGTGTTGACACCAGCCCCAGTTGGTGCGTGTAGAGCTGTCCATGGTATCAACTCCCCCTAGCCTCTATAGCACTCTGGAGCTGACCACGGTCACTCTCCTTCCTTTGGAGCTCCCTGCTGGCCCCCGGGTTGCCACACACACACACACACCTCAAGTTCATAGCCTTCTGTTGGGCTGTCAATCAACTTCATCAAATTTTATTGGTCACATACACATGGTTAGCAGATGTCAATGTGAGTGTAGCGAAATGCTTGTGCTTTTAGTTCTAGTTCCAACAGTGCAGTAATTTCAACAATTTCACAACAACTGCCTTATACACAAATGTAAAGGGATGAATAAGAATATGTACATATAAATATATGGATGAGCGATGGCCGTGCGGCATAGGCACGATGCAGTAGATAGTACAGTATATACATATGATTACGTAAACATTATATAAAGCGGCATTGGGTAAAGTGACTAGTGATACATTTATTACAGTCTTTATGTTGGCAGCATTCACTCAATGTTATTGATGGCTGTTTAACAGTCTGATGGCCTTGAGATTGAAAAACCGCCTCGGTCTCTCGGTCCCAGCTTTGATGCACCTGTACTGACCTCACCTTCTGGATGATAGCGGTGTGAACAGGCAGTGGCTTGGGTGGTTGTCCTTGATCTTTTTGGACTTCCTGTGACATAGGTGTTCTGGAGGGCAGGTAGTTTGCCCCCTGTGATGTGTTGTGCAGACCGCACTACCCTCTGGAGAGCCTTATGGTTGTGGGCGGAGCAGTTGCCGTACCAGGCAGTGATACAGCCCGACAGGGTACTCAATTGTGCATCCGTAAACGTTTGAGGGTTTTCGGTGACAAGCCAAATTTCTTCAGCCTCCTGAGGTTGAAGAGGCGCTGTTGTGCCTTCACCACGCTGTCTGTGGGTGGACCATTTCAGTTTATCCATGATGTGTACACCGAGGAGCTTAAAACTTTCCACCTTCTCCACGATTGTCCCGTCAATGTGGACGAGGGGGACGGTGCTCCCTCTGCCGTTTCCTGAAGGCCACAAGCATCTCCTGTGTTTTGTTGACTTTGAGTAGGAGATTATTTTCCTGACACCACACTCCAAGGGCCCTCACCTCCTCCATGTAGGCCGTTGTTGTTAATCAAGCCTACCACTGTAGAGTCGTCTGCAAACTTGATGATTGAGTTGGAGGCGTGCATGGCCACGCAGTCATGGGTGAACAGGGAGTACAGGAGAGGGCTGAGAACGCACCTTTGTCGAGCCCCAGTGTTGAGGATCAGCGGGGTGATGTTTCCTACCCTATCCACCTGGGGGTGGCCTATCAGAAAGTCCAGGACCCAGTTGCACAGGGTGGGTTCGGGACCCAGGGTCTCGAGCTGAGGGTACTACGGTGTTAAATGCTGAACTGTAGTCGATGAACAGCATTCTTACATCCGTAATCCTCTTGTCCAGATGGGATAGGGCAGTGTGATTGCGTCGTCTGTGGACCTTTTGGGGCAGTAAGAAAATTGGAGTGGGTCTAGGGTGGAGGGGATATGATCCTTGACTAGTCTCTCAAAGCACTTTATGATGACAGGAGTGCTACGGGGCGATAGTCGTTTAGCTCAGTTAGCTTTCTTGGGAACAGGAACAAGGGTGGCCCATTGAATCCCTCCTGGACAGGGCATCGGCATTTCAATGTGATTTCCCGGACCTGTGCTCCACGATAAAGTTAAGGCTTGCAACTCCAAAAACCATCTAGTGACGCAGGCATTACCATCTTTGGCCGTGGCCATCCATTTGAGGTGGGCATGATCTGCATTAAGGTACATTTCCTCCCCAGTACATAGTACTTTAACTTCATTAAGGCCCATTTTATAGCCAGAATTTTTCTAGGGTCGAATAGTTTCTCATGTTTGACTAACTTACAGCTGATGTAAGTCACGGGATGCTCCTTGCCCCTTTAATCTGAGAAAGCATGGCGCCAAGGCCCGCCTCTGAGGCATTGGTACGGACCACAAAGGGCTCCTGAAAGTTGGGGGTGACGAGTACCAGTTCCACACACAGAGCCTGCGGCAGAGTCGAGAAAACCTGGTCCGAGTGACGTGGTGGGGCAGGCATTGTCTGGTCATGGAGAGGGGCAGCAGTTGTGGCAAACTGGGGAATAAACCGTTGATAATACTCCACCAACCAAAGGATAGTTTACCTGCTTTGTGGTGGGCTTCGGCCAGGTTGAGCTCTAGAGCACCTATGTGGAGATGGTTGTCCTTCTGGAAGGTTCTCCCATCTCTGCAGCACTCCAAATCAGGCCTTTATGGTAGAGTGGCCAGACGGAAGCCGCTCCGCAGTAAAAGGCATATGACAGCTCACGTGGAGTTTGCCAAAAGTCACCTAAAGGGCTCTCAGACCATGAAAAACAAGCTTCTCTGGTCTGATGAAACCAAGATTGAACTCGTTGACCTGAATGCCAAGCATCAGGTCTGGAGGAAACCTGGCACATTTCCTCACTAATGCTTGTGGCTGAATGGAAGCAAGTCCCCGCAGCAATGTTCTAACATGTAGTGGGGTAGAAGCTGTACAGGGTCCTGTTGGTTCCAGACTTAGTGCACTGGTACCACTGACCGTGTGGTAGCAGAGAGAACAGTCTAGGATTAGGGTAGCTGTAGTCTGAATTTTTTGGGCCTTCCTGACAGTGCCTGGTATAGAGGTCCTGGATGGCAGGGAGCACAGCCCCAGTGCGGTCAGGTGCCTCGCAGTTGATGCTTTAGAACTGAGGATCTGAGGGCCATGCCAAATATTTTCAGCCTCCTGAGGGGGCAGAGGTGCTGACGTGCCTGTCTTTACAACTGTGTGTGTGGACCATGTTAACGCAGAGGAACTCGAAGCTCTCGACCTGCTCCACTAGAGCCCCATCAATGATGTTTTAAAAATTGGCGCCACACTTTAAAATGGCAAATGAAGAAATGGCAGCATGTTTTACAGGCACCTAACCAATTGTGCTAGTATGTGGGGGTTTTTGCGTTATTTGTAACTTATTTTGTACATAATGTTTCTGCCACCGTATCAGGACAGCGATCATTCACCTTGGATTAGACAAAGATTTTTTCTTCAACAAGCAGGACATACCGTTAACATCCCCGTTATTGTCAAGAGAAAGACGCAAGTACAGAGGACACAGTGGGGTGCCTCGTAAGGATACGCAGAAGGCGAGTGGGAAAGCTGCAGTTACCATCAATATTACTCACCAATGTACTATCATTGGATGAGGTACAATCACGAATATCCTACTAGCGG
Organism: Oncorhynchus masou masou; assembly: GCF_036934945.1. Classification (NCBI taxonomy): domain Eukaryota; kingdom Metazoa; phylum Chordata; class Actinopteri; order Salmoniformes; family Salmonidae; genus Oncorhynchus; species Oncorhynchus masou. Next base: position 65,801,222 of record NC_088220.1, read on the forward strand.
GACATCAAACTGTAACAGCTTATGTTTCACGGAATCTTGGCTGAATGATGACATGGATATTCGGCTAGTAGGATATACGCTGCACCGGCTAGATAGAACAGCACACTCTGGTAAGGCGAAAGGGGGGGGGGGGTCTGTGCATATTTGCAAACAGCTGGTGCACGAAATCGAAGGAAGTCTCTAGAATTTGCTCACGTGAAGTAGAGTATTTTATAATAACTCTTGGCAAATAGTTTGGTCTACAGCTTCATCTATACTTTGTGGCTGTTTATTTACCACCACAGATGGATGCTGGCACTAAGGCCGCACTCGGTCAGCTGTATAAGGAAATAAGCCAACAGGAAACCACTCACCCAAAGGCGGAGCTCCTAGTGGCCGGTGACTTTAATGCAGAGAAACTTAATCAGTTTTACCTGATCTCAATCAACACGTTAAATGCAAAATCAGAGGGATTAAAAAATATATTTAAAAAAAAAACAATTCTACACAGACGCGTACAAAGCTCTCCCTCCCTTTGGTAAATCTGACCACAATTCTATCCTCTTGATTCTGGCTTACAAGCAAATTAAAGCAGGAAGCACCAGTGACTCAATAAAAAGCTGCCCAGTGACAGACGAACTAAATCACTTCTATGCAAGCAACACTGAGGAATGCATGAGAGCACAAACTGTTCCGGATGACTATGTGAGTACGCTCTCCGTAGCAGACGTGAGTAAGACCTTTAAACAGGTCAACGTTCACAAGGCCACAGGGCCAGACGGATTACCAGGACGTGTGCTCCAGGCACGTGCTAACCAACTGGCAGGTGTCTTCACTGACCTTTTCAACCTGTCCCTAATGGAGTCTCTAATACCAACATATTTCAAGCAGATCACCAGTGTTCTTGGGCACAGGAACTAAGTCAACCTGCCTAAATGACTACAGGCCTGTAGCACTCACGTCCGTAGCCATGAAGTGCTTTGAAAGGCTGGTAATGGCTCACAACACCATTAACCCAGAAACGCTAGACCCACTCTAATGTACATACACCCCAACAGATCCACAGATGATTCAATCTCTACTGTACTCCACACTGCCCTTTCTCACCTGGACACAAGGAACACCTACAGTGCCTTGCGAAAGTATTCGGCCCCCTTGAACTTTGCGACCTTTTTCCACATTTCAGGCTTCAAACTGTATTTTTTTGTGAAGAATCAACAACAAGTGGGACACAATCATGAAGTGGAACGACATTTATTGGATATTTCAAACTTTTTTAACAAATCAAAAACTGAAAAATTGGGCGTGCAAAATTATTCAGCCCCTTTACTTTCAGTGCAGCAAACTCTCTCCGGAAGTTCAGTGAGGATCTCTGAATGATCCAGTGTTGACCTAAATGACTAATGATGATAAATACAATCCACCTGTGTGTAATCAAGTCTCCGTATAAATGCACCTGCACTGTGATAGTCTCAGAGGTCCGTTAAAAGCGCAGAGAGCATCATGAAGAACAAGGAACACACCAGGCAGGTCCGAGATACTGTTGTGAAGAAGTTTGGATACAAAAAGATTTCCCAAGCTTTAAACATCCCAAGAAGCACGGTGCAAGCGATAATATTGAAATGGAAGGAGTATCAGACCACTGCAAATCTACCAAGACCTGGCCGTCCCTCTAAACTTTCAGCTCATACAAGGAGAAGACTGATCAGAGATGCAGCCAAGAGGCCCATGATCACTCTGGATGAACTGCAGAGATCTACCGCTGAGGTGGGAGACTCTGTCCATAGGACAACAATCAGTCATATATTGCACAAATCTGGCCTTTATGGAAGAGTGGCAAGAAGAAAGCCATTTCTTAAAGATATCCATAAAAAGTGTAATTTAAAGTTTGCCACAAGCCACCTGGGAGACACACCAAACATGTGGAAGAAGGTGCTCTGGTCAGATGAAACCAAAATTGAACTTTTTGGCAACAATGCAAAATGTTATGTTTGGCGTAAAAGCTACACAGCTCATCACCCTGAACACACCATCCGCACTGTCAAACATGGTGGTGGCAGCATCATGGTTTGGGCCTGCTTTTCTTCAGCAGGGGCAGGGAAGATGGTTAAAATTGATGGGAAGATGGATGGAGCCAAATACAGGACCATTCTGGAAGAAAACCTGATGGAGTCTGCAAAAGACCTGAGACTGGGACGGAGATTTGTCTTCCAACAAGACAATGATCCAAAACATAAAGCAAAATCTACAATGGAATGGTTCAAAAATAAACATATCCAGGTGTTAGTATGGCCAAGTCAAAGTCCAGACCTTAATCCAATCGAGAATCTGTGGAAAGAACTGAAAACTGCTGTTCACAAATGCTCTCCATCCAACCTCACTGAGCTCGAGCTGTTTTGCAAGGAGGAATGGGAAAACATTTCAGTCTCTCGATGTGCAAAACTGTTAGAGACATACCCCAAGCGACTTACAGCTGTAATCGCAGCAAAAGGTGGCGCTAAAGTATTAACTTAAGGGGGCTGAATAATTTTGCACGCCCAATTTTTCAGTTTTTGATTTGTTAAAGTTTGAAATATCCAATAAATGTCGTTCCACTTCATGATTGTGTCCCACTTGTCGTTGATTCTTCACAAAAAATACAGTTTTATATCTTTATGTTTGAAGCCTGAAATGTGGCAAAAGGTCGCAAAGTTCAAGGGGGCCGAATACTTTTGCAAGGCACTGTACATGAGAATGCATTGACTACAGCTCAGCATCCAACACCATAGTGCACTCAAAGCTCATCACTAAGCTAAGGATCCTGGGACTAAACACCTCCCTCTGCAACTAGATACTGGACTTCCTGATGGGCCACCCCCAGGTGGTGAGGGTAGGTGAGGGTAGGTAGCGACACATCTCCACGCTGATCCTCAACACAGGAGCCCCTCAGGGGTGGGTGCTCAGTCCCCTCCTGTACTCCCAGTTCACCCACGACTGCGTGGCAAGGCACGACTCAAACACCATCACTTTACAGATGACCCAACCCACCGACAACAAGACAGCCTATAGGGAGGAGGTCAGAGACCTGGCCAGGTAGTGCCAGAATAACAACCGATCCCTCAACGTAACCAAGACTAAGGAGATGATTGTATACTACAGGAAAAGGAGGACCAAACACGCCCCCATTCTCATCGACGGGGCTGTAGTGGATCAGGTTGAGAGCTTCAACCCCTCTTTTACGCTGCTACTCTTTATCATATATGCATAGTCACTTTAACCATACCTACATGCTACCTCAATTAGCCTGACTAACCGGTACACACACACACACACACACACGGTTATGTTATTTTTTTCCGTCACTTATCTATTGTTCAACTAATACTTATTTTTTTATTTAAAAAGTACACTGTTGGTTAGGGCCTGTAAGTAAGCATGTCACTGTAGGTCTACACCTGTAAATGACAAATAAACCATTTGTTTTCCTGCCACCACACTGCCAGGTTGCATAGTGCTTTTAACTCATGTTTAACACATGATTACATTCTGCATGTTCATTTATACAGTAATTAACATTCAACATGTGGAATAACAAATGTCAATAACAGATTTCACCTGTATGGCTACACTTCGCACTTCAAAAGTAATCTCAGATCTTATAAAATAACTAAAGAAAAAAAAAACTACTGTACTTATCATAGCGATTATGGAGTAACATTAAAACAGTAATATGCCCCACCAAAATCAGACAATACAGAAAAACCTAAAATTGCTGAAATAAGTCAAAAGAGAATAGATTAACTGATAATTGACAGACACTGGTGTAGCAAGAAGATCTGAATGCCATGACGCAAGAGCCTGTGTGAGTTCAAATCCCAGGTGAGCACATTAATTACTGTAGGAAATGAACATGCACAATGTAATCTGTCAATGTGTCAAATATGTAAGTTGAATTTTATTTATGCAGAAGCACTGTAACTAGCTTCCCTTTTCTAGTTGAACGACCATATGAGTCAAGTGGAGCAAACATTTTAAGTTGAGAAAATGTAGGCACAAATTCAGTCAAATTGGAGCTAAGTTTGGGCCAACCAAAAAAAGGCTGTGGAATCAATTAATTATTAGTCAGTGTACGGTGAACGAAGCTAGTTGAATCATGACTTAAGTTTTCAGTTGATCGTTCTCCGGTAGGGGGGGGGGTCCTGCGTGCTCTGGGTATTACTGACTCGAACTAAAAGGAGTTGAAAGATTATTATTTTTTTGACTGAACGAGTCAAAATGATCAGAGTCAGTAAAATTAGCCAAACTTCACAGTGTTTCTGCTCAAGGTGTCCACGCCGCAGTGACGCTGATGGAAGAGAGGGAGGGCGCAGCTTTCCCATTTGACAACAGAAGATGGACCAATAAAATTGTCAAATAGAAAGGCTGCATTTTCAGAATGTGATGTTTATATGGGCACAAAATATTTTTGGTGTGAGAACATTCCACTATTACTGCTGATATATGGAGATTGTCATATATATTTTTGCATTGTAATTTCACAATGCTCTCCTTTAAGTTCTCGTCTATTACAGAGAAATATTGTCTCAATGTCGGTCCAAATGACCGACTATAATTTGACAAAACCTCAAATGCAAACAGAGTTAAAACGGTGTCAGAAAGAAGTGAACTTTAATCTTTGTTGAGTGGCAGGAGGAGGAGGAGAGGTTTGGTGTATGTGTAGGAAGGTGTACACAGAACATCTGTTTTGAGTGGCAGGAGGAGGAGAGGTTTGGTGTATGTGTAGGAAGGTGTACACACAACATCTGTTGTTTTGAGTGGCAGGAGGAGGAGAGGTTTGGTGTATGTGTAGGAAGGTGTACACACAACATCTGTTGTTTTGAGTGGCAGGATGAGGAGCGGTTTGGTGTATGTGTAGGAAGGTGTACACAACATCTGTTGTTTTGAGTGGCAGGAGGAGAGGTTTGGTGTATGTGTAGGAAGGTGTACACACAACATCTGTTGTTTTGAGTGGCAGGATGAGGAGCGGTTTGGTGTATGTGTAGGAAGGTGTACACACAACATCTGTTGTTTTGAGTGGCAGGAGGAGAGGTTTGGTGTATGTGTAGGAAGGTGTACACACAACATCTGTTGTTTTGAGTGGCAGGAGGAGGAGCGGTTTGGTGTATGTGTAGGAAGGTGTACACACAACATCTGTTGTTTTGAGTGGCAGGAGGAGAGGTTTGGTGTATGTGTAGGAAGGTGTACACACAACATCTGTTGTTTTGAGTGGCAGGAGGAGGAGAGGTATGGTGTATGTGTAGGAAGGTGTACACAGAACAGAAGAAGCGAAGGAGACAAGACCAAAAAAGTCACTGGAATAGCTTCAGTGGATTGCAACAAGGGAATGGTTATCTAGGATTGCGGGCTGCCTCGGACATGGAAGGTTTGAGATGGAAGTTACTTGAATACCTTCTGCTGTGGATAGGTACTCCAGGTGTGAAATTAGAACACAAAGAATTTCATTAACCTTTAAAAATGACAATGTGACTTCTAAGAGTGAGAAGAAACTGGTTAAAAGTAACAAGACAGAAAGTGACAACCTTATATACAATTTTCAGAATCCATTGCTGGTAAAGTGCTGCAGAGAATTCTGACAAGCTGTCTGTGGCTTGAGACCGATTCAGTCCTTTCCAATAGGTCCAGACATCCTAGTATAGCAGTGCACATGGCTGCACTGATGAATATGGTAGTGATCTCCACTAAAGTATGAGAAATTCTATGAATGCCTAGCCACAATCTATATCTGCTTTCAGACAATTGCTCCATTTATATGGTGGATGAAAACTCCAATAAATACTGACATGCTCGTTGAGTGCAATTGTTTGTGTGACTGCACCCTTGAAAGAATACAGGGGGGCTTCAAACACCAGTCACAGAGGTGGACTCATGTTTATGCAGATTACGAGCCTCTAGACCTGGGGCATGTTCAGCAGGACACTGTTTTGAAACGTTCAGATGGAAATATGTTATGTAGAACAAACATCTCTTTCCAACATGCAGAACAAGGAATCATGTCGGCTTTGTTCACGGCATTTCTATCTGCAATGTTTGGCAACTGAACGTGGAACATGTTTTACAGTATGTGGCCTGAACCTGTCTGAAAGTGCCACTGACTATGATACAGAACCTAAAGATCTGTGTCAGGCCTGACTGGCCACAGACATTCAGAACCAGTAAATCAATTCAACAACCCTTTCTGTATGCATCTGAATCGTCAAACCCCAAAACTTACATTTGGTGAGCCATGTCTGACAAAGGAGACGTCTGCTACTCTGAGTACGATGCCTCATTCTGTATTGAAAACATGGACTAATAGTAGTGCTGCATTAGAAATAGCATCAGAGAGCAGAATACCCACTGAGAATTATTTTAGAAGTAAAGCCATTTAGAATAATTACAGCCTGTTCAATAACAGAATGATTTGAGACAACCGAACAGAAAAATGGCATCAGTTTCAGATTTGAAACTAACAAACATGTCCCTATATTTTCAGAATGAATTCCATATTTTATAAACCTGAGGTGTGGCAGATGCCAAACCACGTGAATGGAGTGCATACTTGGACTTCATCTTAGCACCTGAACTGGAAAATACTTTAAGGGAGCCTGAGCAAGACCTCTGAAAATGCCAATGGTTACTGGGCTTATCAGGTTGAAGCAGGTTTCTGGGAAGCAGCCCTGCGCGCATCAATTTAGAGAGCCAACCAGGCGACCTCAGGGCTTGAAATAGAAATGAGAAGCTCAAAAGTTTCACTCCCAAGAACATCTAATAAAAATCATTCTGTTTATTTCCCCCCGATATGTAACCTCATTTCTCCGGTTATCAAATATATATTCTATCACTCTGATGAAACGTTCCTAGGAGCCAATGACGGCACAAATAAATGTATTTGGTTTGATTAGACATTCTCCATTCAGTCAATAAGGTTGTGTTGCACGTCCATAAAAGTAATACAATCTACCAGGACTTCCAAGGCTCTGAGCCTTGTCAAATGTCTTGACTCAGGGGGACTTCACACTTGATAATTCCAATAGCCAATGGTAATTTGCAAAGCAGTTTGTCTGGAATGGCACTTGTACATCTATTGGTCTGATTTCCATGATTGCGTACCGCTGGAGACAGATAATTGAAGAGCAAGTTGTATCCAATTCCCTGATCTGAGATCTAACATGTTCATATTCTGTAATTCCTTATTGGACTTAGATAATTGTTAGGGAGGGAGTCAGTCCAACTAGGAAGTAAGGGGTCTTTATTAAGAGGTAAATTGAAACTGCAGACGACTAATGAAAAGCCTATTGTGGAAGAAAGCTGCATCCTACTTAACTGAACACATCGATTGGCATGTGTTTTTCTGTTGATTATTAGAAAAACAAGATTTCAGTCGGAGCTGTATTTCCTGACCGATTGTGCGTTTGGTTAATTATGTTTTCACCCACGAGGCACTATAGAAGCCTATTTCCCTTTCTCAAAATCCCCAGATTGAATCTAAGATAAAAGTGAATTATAGATTTCTTGAGTTGATGTTTTTTGCAGAGGATGTTTTAGTTGCACAATTTCACAGGTGTTTGGTGCAGTATTTCTCAAGACGTGTTGTCTTATGTAAACAAATTCAGAGCTGCTGAGCAGGTCTCTCTCACTGTCTAGGCTATTGGACAGAGTGCAATCATTGTAGCTGTTCACCGCATGTTAGTTGGCAAATGAACATCGTCAAATCAAAACCCAACCTTCAGTTACCCATTGTGACGCATGGCTGTTCAAAACTCAGTCAGTCCATGCTTAAACTGACTAAAATTATCCTATTTACATGTTGTAGTCAATTTTGACCCCAGAATAACTGTTTTCCACAAAGTCTCACTCATGAGAGAAGCATACTTAGCTGGCTGTAATCGGTGTTGGACAACAGCCATACCCCTGTGCTGATCAATCCCCTGCAGTAGCCTCCTTAGAAGGTCCTTAGCCTCACAAAACCTGGCATGTAAGGTCTAAAGCCTGACAGCACCTTCTAAGACCAGGTCACACCCCTCCTGATTTACCCCATCCACCTGGCCCGAGGCCTGCAGCCGGCAGAGGATAAAGCATGCCTCGCCCGCACTCCTCAATGAATACTAATCTCCCCACAGCCAAAACCATCAATCTCCCTCCGCCGTTCCAACATAGCCATCTTCAGCCCTTTTCCACTGACAAACCCATCTAGCTTTACTCAGCAAGCCTATCATCCATCATTACAGAGCAAACCAATCTCCAACAGCTCTCTACCACAGACCCATCCTCTGCTATTACAACCCCGGATCACGTCGCTCTACAATTACACACAAACAAGTAGTCTTCCACTCGCTCACTACAAAACTCTTCACCTCGACCCGGTAACCCGTCTCCTACTTGCACAACAAAGTCGACAGAATAAAGGCAGGCTTTACGGACACACCACTTTCCACGCCTTTATACCTTGCCTCGGAAATCAATGGCAAGCCATTTTAAAATGTCAATGAAAGATGCTTTTAGAGATTTTGGTTTTAACAAAGGGCTGTTTGTGTTGGTACATTAGGGGGAAATAACAGTTCTACAGCTGAGACTAGACCACAGCCTCCCACCTCACTAGGCTCAACCTGACTGATGAACTGAAAAAGAAAATGCAACACTATGTTCAGAATGTGGATTTGTTCTGATTCCTGGCATGTATGGTAGTATACACTAACAGGGATGATTCATAAACATGTGTTTGTGATCTTCCATTGATTGTTTTGATCCCTGAAGCCCACACACTGCTCTCAGTTTGTCTGTTTGATCAAAAGGAGATTCTACCCCATTAGTGCATGTTATTTTCCCAGGACGCACCTGGCCTAAATCCCCACCCGAAGCCAGGGAGCAAATGGCACGTCGCTTGCTCAGAGATCTGCAATTTATGATTGGACACCGTGATACCGTTAACCCCTGGACATCAAGTACTCCAACTGACATGCATTGTATGATAAGTGAAATTGAGCCAAACGACATAAAAGTCAATACTAAAAAATGTGAATAAGTAAACCGAAACTATTGAGGCCAAAGCAAGGAGGACTTTATTTTTTTACGAGCATGGCCTTATATCTATTACAGATTATTGGATGACTGTCATTCATATTTTATTCACCCAGTTCAATTTAACGTCGTAGGGTTTAGGCTAGTACTGTAAATGATTTTCAAATTTTCCCTATACCCATTATGAGGTTGCTACAACCTAGCCTATGAATTAAAGTTTACGAAGTAGATGCACACAGGTCGATATAAAAATTTGATGTTACTGACAGTGACACATTCAATAACGCCTTGCACACCCTTGCCTGCGTCTAGCTGATCTAGGGTGTAATCCTTAGTCTAACATTTGCAGACAAGTTCCTATTGAACAAATTCAGGTACATTTATCCCTTTTGCTTCTGCTTAAGAAACATTTTAACAGAATCGGCAGAATGAAAACCCTTGAACACACAGTTCACTCACAGCAGCCACATTGTATCCCTTCTCCCATCTATGCACCCTCTTCCGCTCACCTTTGTTTGTGAACTTTAATGCACAATATCTCAGCTGTATGTGACCAGGTGAAAAAAACCTTTCCAAGCCAAACCATATCATAACCACTACACACAGCCTACACTGTGGTCACCATATTAGTTAAAGTAACGTCATAAGCAACATAGTTAATAGAACTAACGCGTTAGTAAAGCCGCTACAATTATGCAGTAATGTTAGTGTATAGTCAGTACGCAGTTTAGCAGGCAGTTACACCAGCGTGCCCCGGGTGCAATACATTTGTAAAAACCAAAAACTTACCTTGACTTGGAAGAGTACCAGTGTTCTGTTGGATATAGCCAACTAGCTAACATAGCATCCCTCTGTTTGAGCCAGGGATAAATAGGCAAAACTTATTAAATCTCTCCACCCCTCTTGCTTTGCCTTCATTTTTGAATAAATTAATTTGTTCAAAAATGTTTAACTATTGTCTTTCTCTTGGAGTCAACTACTCACCACATTTTTTGCACTGCAGTGTTAGCTGCAGCTTATGGTTTCAGTGCTCGATTAAATGATCTGATCCTTTGATTGGGTGGACAACATGCCAGTCAATGCTGCAAGAGCTCTGATATTTTGAGGACGTCCTCTGGAAGTTGTCATAATTACGGTGTAAGGGGGTGAGAACCATGAGCCTCATAGGTTTTGTATTTAAGTCAATGTACCCAGAGAACAGAAACTAGCTGTCCTCCGGCTACACCATGGTGCTAACCTACAGGGTGCTGTTGAGGATACTGTAGACCTTCATTACAAAACAGAGTGTTTTAAGTAATTGTTTGACGACACACCTCCGGATGTCTCCCAAACTCACTAAAAGTGGCAGAAAGAGCCAAACCTTGACCCAGAATTTTTTTTTTTTTTTTTTTTTTTTTTTTACTTTCAGCCTATATCGAATCCTCCCACTCCTCTCGAAAAATTTAGACAAGGCTGTTGTGCAGCAACTCACTGCCTTCCTGAAGACAAACAATGTATACAAAATGCTTCAGTCTGGTTTTAGACCCCATCATAGCACTGAGACTGCACTTGTGAAGGTGGTAAATTACCTTTTAATGGCATCAGACCGAGGCTCTGCATCTGTCCTCGTGCTCCTAGATCTTAGTGCTGCTTTTGATACCAATCGATCACCACATTCTTTTGGAGATTGGAAACCTAAATTCGTCTACACGGAAAAGTTCTGGCCTGGAATAGATCTTATCTGTCGGAAAGATATCAGTTTGTCTCTGAATGGTTTGTCCTCTGACAAATCAACTGTAGATTTCGGTGTTCCTCAAGGTTCCGTTTTACGACCACTATTGTTTTCACTATATATTTTACCTCTTGGGGATGTCATTCGAAAACATAATGTTAACTTTCACTGCTATGCGGATGACGCACAGCTGTACATTTCAATGAAACATGGAGAAGCCACAATTGCCCTCGCTAGAAGCCTGTATTTCAGACATAAGGAAGTGGATGGCTGCACACTTTCTACTTTTAAACTCGGACAAAACAGAGATGGTTGTTCTAGGTCCCAAGAAACAGATCTTCTGTTGAATCTGACAATTAATCTTAATGATTGTACAGTCGTCTCAAATAAAACTGTGAAGGACCTTGGCGTTACTCTGGACCCTGATCTCTCTTTTGACAAACATATCAAGACCGTTTCAAGGACAGCTTCCCCCCCACCCCCATATACGTAACATTGCAAAAATCAGAAACTTTGTCTAAAAATGCAGAACAATTTATCCATGCTTTTGTTACTTCTAGGTTAGACTACTGCAATGCTCTACTTTCCGGCTACCCGGATAAAGCATTCAATAAACTTCAGTTAGTGCTAAATACAGCTGCTAGAATCCTGACTAAAACCAAAAAAATGTGATCATATTACTCCAGTGCTAGCCTCCCTACACTGGCTTCCTGTCAAGGCAAGGGCTGATTTCAAGGTTTTACTGCTAACCTACAAAGTATTATATGGGCTTGCTCCTACCTATCTCTGTGATTTGGTCCTGCCGTACATACCTACATGTACGCTACGGTCACAAGACGCAGGCCTCCTTACTGTCCCTAGAATTTCTAAGCAAACAGCTGGAGGCAGGGCTTTCTCCTATAGAGCTCAATTTTTATGGAATGGTCTGCCTACCCATGTGAGAGACTCAAACTCGGTCTCAACCTTTAAGTCTTTACTGAAGACTCATCTCTTCAGTGGGTCATATTATTGAGCGTAGTCTGGCCCAGGAGTGTGAAGGTGAACGGAAAGGCTCTGGAGCAAATGAACCGCCCTTGCTGTCTGCCTGGCCGGTTACCCTCTTTCCACTGAGTTTCTCTACATCCAACCCTATTACAGAGGCTGAGTTACTGGCTTACTGGTGCTCTTTCATGCCGTCCCTAGGAGGGGTGCGTCACTTGAGTGGGTTGAGTCACTGATGTGATCTTCCTGTCTGGGTTGGTGCCCCCCCTTGAGTTGTGCCGTGGCGGAGATCTTTGTGGGCTATACTCGGCCTTGTCTCAGGATGGTAAGTTGGTGGTTGAAGATATCCCTCTAGTGGTGTGGGGGCTGTGCTTTGGCAAAGTGGGTGGGGTTATATCCTTCCTGTTTGGCCCTGTCCGGGGGTATCGGATGGGGCCACAGTGTCTCCTAACCCCTCCTGTCTCAGCCTCCATTATTTATGCTGCAGTAGTTTATGTGTCGGGTGGCTAGGGTCAGTTTGTTATATCTGGAGTACTTCTGTCTTATCCGGTGTCCTGTGTGAATTTAAGTATGCTCTCTGTAATTCTCTTTCTTTCTCTCGGAGGACCTGAGCCCTAGGACCATGCCTCAGGACTACCTGGCATGAGGACTCCTTGCTGTCCCCAGTCCACCTGGCCATGCTGCTGCTCCAGTTTCAACTGTTCTGCCTGCGGCTATGGAACCCTGACCTGTTCACCGGACGTGCACCCTGCCCCAGACCTGCTGTTTTCAACTCTCTGGAGACAGCAGGAGCGGTAGAGATACTCCTAATGATCGGCTATGAAAAGCCAACTGACATTTACTCCTGAGGTGCTGACTTGCTGCACCCTCGACAACTACTGTGATTATTGCTGGTCTTTTATGAACCTCTTGACTATGTTCTGTTATAATCTCCACCCGGCACAGCCAGAAGAGGACTGGCCACCCCTCATAGCCTGGTTCCTCTCTAGGTTTTGGCCTTTCTAGAGTTTTTCCTAGCCACCGTGCTGCTACGCCTGCATTGCTTGCTGTTTGGGGTTTTAGGCTGGGTTTCTGTACAGCATTTTGAGATAGCTGATGTACGAAGGGCTGTATAAATACATTTTATTAGAATATATAGTTTTATCTAAAAATGATAACTTTAAATGTTTTCCAGTTTTTTTTCAATTCACTGAGGAGCCTCCACTGTCTCTGTCAGTAATTGGCAGAGTGGGGTGATAGTGGTGTGGCCTCACTGTATTCCAACTCCTCTCACTGGCCACCTAAGCCTTCCGTCCCCCCCCCCGCCCGCCTTCCTACTCCCTTCCCTCCCATACCAGACCTCCCCCGCCTGATGCCTGCCCTCCTCCACCTTCCCCACCCCTGCATCATTAGTCACATGAGAACAGGATCTAGATGGAGATGTGTTGGTGGTGAAGTGTTCCTGTCAAGCTGCAGCTGTGGCAGCACACACACCGCCACCTTTTACTGCAGTCTGTGTGCCTCAGCTCGCTTCACTGCCACACTCCGCTTCATCATCAGAACCGCTCTGTTTCCTTCCCCAGAGTCACACTGTACCGTAGTAAAATACAGTACAGTGATTTATGTTTGACAGCGTATTATTGTGCCACAAATACAGGCCTATTTTCAACCCATTAAACAACCATTGTAGGCTACCTTTGTCTTGCTGCTAATTCAGGTCAGACCCATCAGCAGATTGACAGTGTATAAAAGGTTACTGCATGCTATTCTGAAGGGAGCTCAAACAACAAACAGAATGGAAAGAAACACAATATATTTAAATATTAAAACTCAGTAACATATTCGCCCATTCACTGTCAGTAGTAGGAGTTAATGAGGAGAAATATTGACTGTAGGTGCTACACGTCCTGGCTGCATTGTGGGGGTTATATATATATATATATATATATATATATATATATATATAAAATAACAATAATAAATTGCCACAGCTAGCTTGGCACTCGCCTTGCTAATGATCTCTGCTGAGAGAGGAACTCCGAGGTACTGGCTCCCTCTGTGCCATCCACCACCACTATGGAACACATGTGATTTTGCTAAATTTACATTTAGACAATAGTGAACACAAGTAAAAACCTCTGGGGGTGGGGACAGTACTACTGTTCGATCAACTTTAAATACCAAAGAGTTTTGCCTACCATAAAGCACTACTTAGTGATTAATTGCTCACATGGACCCAACAAATTCACATATTTCAGGATATCTCCTGTAATGGTTTGACAGGAAGAGTTGGGTCTGCAAAGAGTGGGTGAAAATGCACATTGGTGATGAAATTTCACTTCCTTATGTTATAAAATACATTTTACCAAGACAAATATAATTCTTCACGTTCTGAATTGTACATTGAGTTTGTTCTCTAACAGATCATTAACAGTGTATTTACATAGAGATAATGTTTGTGGAATCAGCTGTCTCAAACAAAGAACTGTCACATAGCAATGTTATTATCATATTTCTTCTGTCAGGCCTAATTGGCCAGTTTAAATGTGACATTTGCACTAGCTGTCAACCCTGTCAGTGTGTTTATTGACAAGAGGCTTCCTCAATCCAATAGCCCCCTAGCCTAATTGTACTGCTTTTCCTCCCCAGCAAGGAAAAAAAAAGATAAGCTTATAGATCACATTAACACCTGCTCCGCCACAAGGTACAGATACAGCGGCAGGAGACACTTTTTATTTTACCTTTATTTAACTAGGCAAGTCAGTTAAGAACAAATTCTTATTTTCAATGACGGCCTAGGAACAGTGGGTTAACTGCCTGTTCAGGGGCAGAACGACAGATTTGTACCTTGTCAGCTCAGGGATTTGAACTTGCAACCTTTCGGTTCCTAGTCCAACAGTCTAACCACTAGGCTACCCTGCCGCCACACTAATGTCTATCACAGAGTAGCAACATAATACAAAGAAACACGAATGTTTTATTTCTCCCTATTGGGTATGAAATACAAGTCCACAGATCATTCGGTCCCAATCTGAGCGTAGCAACGGTGATTAAAAACATGCAAAAAGCTCAAACTTTAATGGCATTTTGTTTGGTAAATGGAAGCTCTCCATTGACTGTAGGCTAGGTTAATGTTAGGAGGCAACAACTTAGGCTGGGTGAGCATTTAATAGGCCCCATCTTGTGCTCGCATTAAGCACACACAGAGATATACCCATACACACATAAACTAGCAACAGTGTAGTCACCTTCCTTATTTAGCAGCAAACTGTAGTATCAGGGTCTGACATCTGCAGAACGTTATGGGGGTCGAGTTGAGCAGTTATAACTGATAGCACAGAGCAGTGGTTTTCAAACCTATCCTCTGTGACCACCAAACGTCTCACAACTGTGTTGTAGCCCTGAACTTACCTAATCAAGGACTTGATTAGTTGACACGTTGAATCAGGTTTGCTAGCTGTGGAATAGTTCAAATACATGGAACGGCTGGGGGTCCCAGAGGAGGTTTTAAAATCCCTCATCTAGAGCCCTCAAATTCATCTGACCTCTAAACCAGTTCAACTGTTTCTCTCTCCCCCCCATTCTTCCCCTCTAATCAAGGACTGATTTGGAGTACTCAAATCTTACCCTTAGAGGTCTGGAGTACTGCTAGTTTTCTGTTTTACCTGATAATGAATTGCTCCCACCTAGTGTCCAAGGTCTACATCAGTCAATGATTAGAGGGGCAGAATGAAAAACAAATGAACAAAGCAGTGGAACTGACTTCGAGGTCCAGAATTAAATTTGAGGGATGTATTTAATACTAACAAACGGGAAATGCCTTTTCTGGCTCATGCAGTTCAGTTGTCCACCCTTATATACTGTTATCCTAATTTATCAAACTCCACCCAGGTGTCCTGTCCTACGGCATAGACGATAAAACCTCTGACTGGGGGAGCCAATGGTTGCTGTCAATCCCCTGACATCCTATGTAAGTAGGACAGATGGAAGTAAAATAATGCTGTGAGTTGATGAGTTCATGTTGGCCATGGCCTGTCCTACAACACAGGGTTTACTCCAGGCTGAATGGATAGTGTCATGATGAACACACTCCAACTCCATGTTTGCCATTTTAATCCCAGCCTGACGTGAAACCAGTCCCTTAGCCAGTCTGTCGTCATCACTCGCGTTTTAATCTCATCAACCAAGACCGCCACCCGGGCCGGCCGGTGAATCTGTACCTTGTCCTCGCCTTGTTAAAACGCCAGGGCAAATCAGAGGATTACAACCTCCTTTGACTTCAGCAGCGTGGGCTGGGCAGCTTAGCAACAACCACAATGCTCATCTCACTGTGCTGCTGCTGGTAGTCAATCTAGTATGGAGGTTTCCTCAACACAAAATAAGTTACAATATAAAACATGCTTATTTTGTTCCCCAACTGGTGGCATGCAGGTGATTTTACTTGGCCCCCCAAGTTTGAGAAACAAAATAACTGTAAATACACCAGCAAATCAGCACCAAGCAATTTTTATTTGGGAAATATTTTCCAAAGTATTCCCACACAGAGATGTGTGTGATTGTACACAAAACGTTAGCAAGGTTTGAAGTGATTGTTTTAATAAAATATTATCTGTTTGAGGTTATTGCAGTTAATTTGCACTCTACAAATGATTTGTAATTATGTTCAGGTCTCCTAACCATCTGCTCAAGAAAACAAATCGGCCTGCGGCTGCATCTAGCTGATTAAAAACCATCAGAATACCATCAGAATAAACAATGCAATTTGATAGCTTGAACTGTCCTGACAGGTGAAAGGATGCATGTTGTAGCCAGTGAGACAGCATACCTGAGCACACCGCACCTTTCTCCCCTTACTATTGAAGAAACCAACACCTGGTTCAATGGTGCTTTGAAAAACAACAGCCACCTAAAAAAAAACTTTTAGATATCTTATTACTCCCTGTACTAGATACATTTTCACTTCAGGGGCGAAATCTCAGGAGGCAATTTCTTCAAACTACATTACAACACTATTGTAACACCATGCACATGCGTTTGGGCCAAACAGTGGATCTCACATGTCTAATCAATATATATTTATTCATATCAAATACTGTAGATTTGGAGCCAAGACCTACTTTCGTCATGCTAGAACACTACAGTAAAGAGCGAGGTCTTCACACATGATTTAGGTATTCATTGGCTACATCATATTTATAAAACAGGTGGTAGCCTACCTTACAGCCATAGCAGTTCGACATCTTATAATGAATTTGTGAAATTGCCTGAGGAATTTTCCAATGCCACATCGCCTGAAAGCTACACAGAACCACTAAATGTGAAAAATAACGTATACCACAAGACCGTAACCTAATAGTCTGTATGTGTAAATAAATGACGCATAGAGCTGGAACGACAATAATGACTGAAATAGTAAAAATGTGTCATTTGTTAACATAATCCAAAAAAAAAAAAGTGTAAATAGAATAGTTGCGGCACAAAATTATCTTACCTTGAAAAATCCATAACAATAACAGGAGCGCTCGGACTCTCCCAGACATCGCCATTGCCCAACATGAACCGCACGTGCCCTGTACAAGACAAATAGCAAACTTGTCTACAAAAGGAGTGGGCGTCTGTTGTCTTTTTGAAGTTCGTCTCCTGTTCAGTGGGCTCTCATCCGCTCCACGTCTGGCCAAAGTGAACGCGGGAAGCAGAATTTAGACAGTATAGAAAGGTAATGGTTTATGAATTATTTCAGCTTTCCCGTCCGCCGAGCAAACATTGCAGAGAACTGGCGCTGGTACACTTCCACCGTTCACTGTCAAATAAGAAACCATTTGTCGAGAAGTCGACGCTCTGTTTCCCTTGACTTTACTCCTGAAACCCTTACATATGTGCTGCTTTCCATCTCTCTCCAGAGTTGAAATGTAGACAGTAGTCTCCCCTCCTTACCCTCGAAGTGGACAGTTATAACGGGTCACCTGCCCGCCTGCACCTGTGCGCGCATGAAACGCCCCGCCCCCTATCATTATGGACTTGGTTTAATATTGCACTGGTTGTTTTTATACTTTCTACTCTGTAACATCTATACACAAGATTAATAATCTATAGGACTAATTACTATGAACTAAGACTTGTAATGAAGCCTTATTAACTGTGGGGAAAAAAGTTAGTAAAGGCCCCGTGCGTTCAAAAAAAGTGATTTGCCTGTGGGTTATTTTCCAGTCAAAGGTTTGGACACACCTACTCATTCAAGGGTTTTTCTTTATTTTTACTATTTTCTACATTGTAGAATAATAGGGAAGACATCAAAACTATGAAATAACACATATGGAATCATGTAGTAACCAAAATTGTGTTAAACAAATATATATTTTAGATTGTTCAAAGTAGCCGCCCTTTGCCTTGACGACAGCTTTGCACACTCTTGGCATTCTCTCAACCAGCTTCATTAGGAATGCTTTTCCAACAGTCTTGAAAGCGTTCCCACATATGCGGAGCACTTGTTGGCTGCATTTCACTCTGCGGTCCAACTCATAACAAAATATCTAATTTGGGTTGAGGTCGGTGATTGTGGAGCCCGGGTCATCTGATGCAGCACTCCATCACTCTCCTTCTTGGTCAAATAGCCCTTACACAGCCTGGAGGTGTGTTTTGGGTTATCCTGTTGAAAAACAAATGATAGTCCCACTAAGTGCAAACCGGATGGGATGGCGTATCGTTGCAGAATGCTGTGTTAACCTTGCTGGTTAAGTGTGCCTTGAATTCTAAATAAATAATTGACAGTGTCACTGGCAAAGCACCCCCACACTATCTAACCTCCTCCTCCATGTTTCACGGTGGGACCCACACATGTGGAGGTCATCCGTTCATCTACTCTGCATCTCACAAATACACAGCGGTTGGAACCAAAAATCTCAAATTTAGATTCATCAGATCAAAGGACAGATTTGCACCGGTCTAATGTCCATTGCTCGTATTTCTTGGCCCAAGCAATTCTCTTCTTATTATTGGTGTCCTTTAGTAGTGGTTTCCTTGCAGCAATTCGATCATGAATGCCTGATTCATGCAGTCTCCTCTAAACAGTTTATGTTGAGATGTGTCTGTTACTTGAACTCTGTGATGCATTTATTTGGGCTGCAATCTGAGGTGCAGTTAACTCTAATGAACGTATCCTCTGCAGCAGAGGTAACTCTGGGTCTTCCTTTCCTGTGGCGGTCCTCATGAGAGCCAGTTTCATCATAGCGCTTGAGGGTTTTTGCAACCTCACTTGAGGAAACTTTCAAAGTTCTTGACATTTTATGGATTGACTGACCTTCATGTCTTCAAGTAATGATGGACTGTCGTTTCTATTTGCTTATTTGAGCTGTTTCTTACATAATATGGACTTGGACTTTTACCAAATAGGGCTATCTTCTGTTTATCACCCCTACATTGTCACAACACAACTGATTGGCTCGAACACATTAGGAAGGAAAGAAATTCCACAAATTCACTTTTAACAATGTAGTCACCTGCAGCATTCCAGGTGACTACCTCATGAAGGTGGTTGAGAGAATGTCAAGAGTGTGCAAAGCTGTCATTAAGGCAAAAGGTGGCTACTTTGAAGAATCTCAAATATAAAATATATTTTGATTTGTTTAACACTTTTTTGGTTACTATATGATTCCATGTGTGTTATTTCATAGTTTTGATGTCTTCACTATTATTCTACAATGTAGAAAACTGTAAAAAATTAAGAAAAACCTTTGAATGAGTCGGTGTGAAATTGTGAAATTGATGATAATGCCCTTTTAGTGTAAGAACTGTTTGAAAAGACAGGCTGACATTTCAACCTGGATCACCAGACATCACCGGGTGGTAAATTAGTAAATAGACCAATGAGAAAGAGTTTCAAACCTCTGCCAATAACAGCTAGTTTTCAGTTTTCCCCTCCTCACTCAGACCACTCCCAGAGAGTCCTTGCAAAATTATTTCTTGAAAAATTGCTCATTGCTAAGAAGCTGTTTTTGTTTCTTTTTGACCATTTTAATTGAAAACCATCACAGTAAGGTACTTAATTGTTGCCCAAAAAATATTTTATATTGAAATAAAAATGGCTGCATTGGACCTTTAAGGTCAAGTGCTAAGGGGATACAAGCATTGGCCTACAGGCTTGCCAAAGATCTAAGAAGATAAGCATGGCAGTGGCCTGTCTTCTGAAGGGATAGGGTGTATGGAATAATGCTGTGAATGAGCATGGAGAAGATTATTCCTGATTTGTACTGAAATGTATATTCAGGTCAATGCCGTAGATAAACAGTTTCAGGGATTTAGTTCATACTGAAATTTATTCCAGATAAAGTCTATAAAGATGTGAAATCAGTTAAAGTGCATTACCTGAGTCTCATTTAAAAGTTTACATATAGGACACATTTCTTTTGCATGTAAAAAATCCTGAGGAAACATTAACAGACAGTTGTGTGAGAGGACAGATAGAGGCACGAGCTACGCTTTTATGTTGTAGTGTAAGTCTGAGGTCCCACCTCAGCTCATAAATGGGTTGTCAGGTGAAATATTAATATCTGCGTGGCCCATGTGCTGTTTTAGTTGTTGGGTGTAATGGAATTATTACATGATATCAAATCCAGCATCTTTAAGACTGATCTGTCCTCATCTCGACCTGCAGTGAAATACACAACGACCATGACTGCCACCACTGCTAACCTCAACCCACTACCTCATCACATCAGACCTGTGTGTTCCAGAACTTAGAGTTAATAATTGACTGGCAGACTCTTGAATTTTTCATGGCCTCATATTTTGTTCCGGCTTTTCCTGCTTTTTAACATTGCCAGCCAATTTGACAGAGGTCATAGCTTCCGAAGAATATTTTCACTGGCTATAAAATAGAGCTTCAATTAATAACATGAGTTGTTATGTTACACCAGACAGAGTCACTAGCTCGTCTGAATGAAGGTGAAATATGACTCTCTGAGGCTCTGAGCATCGTCCTCCAGTAGACAGGTATAGGTAAATGAGAGAGACCCTGACATGACCTCACAATGACTTGTCTATGTAATTGATGCTCATGTTTTACTCTCACCAGATTGGAACAAAACCCAAAGATATCTGAAAAGCCTACTGAAAAGATATAGCTAGTATTTGAACCCCCCCCCCAGCTTATTCACACTAACATACCAAGAAAACTTGATGCTGATTGCTAGTGTAAATGATTGATAATTAATGGTGGGTATATGGAGAGAGGCACTAATCTCAAACTGCACCGTGGGAACATTCTAAGGCTGCACTATTTTTCACTCCACATATATTCCCAGAACAGATTTTCAAATTGTTTGGCAATTATAGAGTAGGCCTCTATATCACTGTTATTTTGTTTAAGGAACCATAAAATGTACACTATATCCGACATGAGATCAACTGCATTTGTGAAATTGGATTGTCTTAAAATATATTTTGTGTGAACATAATTAAAAGTCCCATGCAGCCGTTTTTATCTCTGATCTTTACTGGGTAACAATTAAGTACCTTACTGTGAATGTTGTCAATTAAAATGGTCAAAAAGAAGCAAAAGTGCCCCCCAAGTGGCATGGCGGTCTAAGGCACTGCATCACTGTGCTTGAGACATCACTACAGACCCTGGTTCAATCCCAGGCAGTGTCACCACTGGCTGTGACCGTTAGCCCTATAGGGTGGTGCACAATTGGCCCAGTGTTGTCTGGGTTAGGGGAGGGTTTGGCCAGGGGGGGGGGGGGCTTTACCTGGCTCAGCAATGAGACTGGACCGCAATTGGATATCACAAAAAAGGGATAAAATACAAAAAACAAAAATAGCATCTTAACAAAGGGCAGTTTCTTAAGCAAGAAAATAGCTAGGACTGTCTGAGTGGAGAGGGGAAAACTGAAAACTAGCTGTTATTGGCAGAGAGGTTTGGAACTGTCTTTCTTATTAATGTGTTAACTAATTTACCTCGGGATGATGTCCCCATAGAAGGCTTAAACTCCATCCCACCAAAACAGGCAGAACTTTCAGGCTCTTTCAAACAGCTTACACTAAAAGAGCATTATCATCATGTGCACAATTAAACAATATTATTTGGGGTTGGCGCCCCCCCTTGGGTTGTGCCGTGGTGGAGATCTTTGTGGGCTATACTCGGCCTTGTCTCAGGATGGTAAGTTGGTGGCTGAAGATATCCCTCTAGTGGTGTGGGGGCTGTGCTATGGCAAAGTGGGTGGGGTTATATCCTTCCTGTTTGGCCCTGTCCGGGGGATGTCATCGGATGGGGCCACAGTGTCTCCTGACCCCTCCTGTCTCAGCCTCCAGTATGTATGCTGCAGTAGTTTATGTGTCGGGGGGCTAGGGTCAGTTTGTTATATCTGGAGTACTTCTCCTATCCTATCCGGTGTCCTGTGTGAATTTAAGTATGCTCTCTCTAATTCTCTCTCTCATTCTCTCTCTCGGAGGACCTGAGACCTAGGACCATGCCTCAGGACTACCTGACATGATGACTCCTTGCTGTCCCCAGTCCACCTGGCCGTGCTGCTGCTCCAGTTTCAACTGTTCTGCCTGTGATTATTATTATTTGACCATGCTGGTCATTTATGAACATTTGAACATCTTGGCCATGTTCTGTTATAATCTCCACCCGGCACAACCAGAAGAGGACTGGCCACCCCACATAGCCTGGTTCCTCTCTAGGTTTCTTCCTAGGTTTTGGCCTTCCTAGGGAGTTTTTCCTAGCCACCATGCTGCTACACCTGCATTGCTTGCTGTTTGGGGTTTTAGGCTGGGTTTCTGTACAGCACTTTGAGATATCAGCTGATGTACGAAGGGCTATATAAATAAATTTGATTTGATTATTCCAACCACGTAGAGTGGAAATATATATAAAACACAGGAAATCATGTTTTTGACTGCACTGGTCCTTCTCAGTTTTCACCTAAAATTACATACCCAAATCTAACTGCCTGTAGCTCAGGACCTGAAGCAAGGATATGCATATTCTTGATACCATTTGGAAGGAAAAACTATGACCTTTGGAGGAATTGTGAAATTATTGTAGGAGAATATAACCCATTAGATCTGGTAAAAGATAGTACAAACAAAAAAACAGGCCAATATATGATTCAGGAATCTATGTGCAGTTTAGATTTTGACCACTAGATGGCAGCAGTGTATGTGCAAAGTTTTAGAATGATCCAATGAACCATTGCATTTCTGTTCAAAATGTTGTATCAAGACTGCCCAAATGTGCCTAATTGGTTTATTAATGCATTTTCAAGTTCATAACTGTGCACTCTCCTCAAACAATAGCATGGTATTCTTTCACTGTAATAGCTACTGTAAATTGGACAGCTCAGTTAGATTATCAAGAATTTAAGCTTTCTGCATATATCAGATATGTCCTGGGAAATGTTCTCGTTACTTACAGTCTCATGCTAATCACATTAGACTACTGTACGTTAGCTCATCCATCCTGCGGGGGGGGATCCTGTAGGTGGTTAAATAAGTACTTCCTTGTTGTCCATCCATTCTGAATAATAGCTTATTTCAATGGCATGTACTCCTTAATTATATGATTATTTGGTATCTTTTCACTTTGAGCTGCAGTTGACTTCCTGAAGAAGTTCTTTGTTAAACATGTTCATGTGAGAAGAACCCCTGATCTCAATTCCAGGCGGAATATGGGCCTCTCTGTCCTCAACTGTGGTGTCCATGATTTGATAGTGTGTCTGGTCCGGCACGATTAATGACTCAATTCAACTCTTTGTTCCTTGTTCCTCAGTTTACTTTCTTGTTTTCTAAACAAGTGGAACTCAAATGCAGCAGAGAATCTATCACCAATTATTCTGTTATTAATGAATGGTTGATTAGTGTCATCTAGTGGTCAAGAGGTGAAGAGCATTCGTTTTCACAACCAGATGATAGTCTGCAGTATTTTAATTTAAATGTAAAATTGAGAGGTGACTTCAATCTAGAAACATAATCTACAAGGAGGATATCCTCCAATCATCTCATTATGTGAACCCTCAGTCTCAACATTTTTCTCTGAAAAGCATCTCTTCACTGAAAAATGTATTTTATTCACACAGACAGATGCCAAAGAGGTAAATACCAGTCTTTCGTATCAGACTATCATGTCCAGCACACGTGGGATTTGGTTCAGGATTCTGTGATTATTTTTATGTAATCTGTTGATTTTAGACATACTAGAATTGTAGCCTATTTTAATGCATGATATCCATATCTCTCATCATCTGTGGCACTTATTAGGGTGAGGCATTTAACCACTTTAGAGTACTGCACACTCATAATGTATTAGTGTACAGCATCACAGTTACAGACAGTACTTTAATACCGTAATATACAGATCCCACAGTCACAGTAGGGTCACAATACTTGAATCCACAGGAGGTTGGATGCACCTTAATTGGGGAGGACGGGCTCGTGGTAATGGCTGGAGTGGAATAGGTGGAATGGTATCAAATACATTGAACACATGATTTCCATGTTCCAGTCATTATTATGAGCCATTCTCCCCTCAAAAGCCTCCTGTGCTTGATTCCCTAAAGGGGACTATGTGAATGATTTGACGATGAATGAGACACCAGGATTATTAGGAGAGTGGATGGGCTGGTTCTATGTCTCCAATACGTATCAATGCACAGCCTTCTAAATATGTGTATCTTTGTTCTCCCTTCCACCATCACTTTTGCCCGCCCTCATTCCAACAGGTCGGACAGAGGGGAAACACGCAATGTTCACACCTCTGACTATCTCTCTGTCATCAATCCACTTCATCATGTTCCCCTGTGCTTTAAATGTATACAATATCTCCCCCACTTGTACATATACAGTACTACTGTTCCTGACAACTGTAGCCTCCCTGTTTGTGAGCAATCTCCAGAGGAGAGATAATGGCCGTGTTCGAGAGGATCAAACTGTAGCGTATCATGGGTACGTTGTGACTGAGTAGTTATTTTTCCTTTTCTTTTCTTTTTTTTTTACATTCCAAAAACAAAAACAAATGTACTGTATACATACGAACAACAATTTAAGGACAAATAAAAACAATGACTACATCTCCTCTGTCACGCCTTTACCTTAGAGATCCTTTTAATTCTCTATTTGGTTAGGTCAGGGTGTGACTAGGGTGGGCAATCTATGTTTTCTATTTCTTTGTTGGCTGGGTATGGTTCCCAAATCAGAGGCAGCTGTCTATGATTTTCTCTGATTGGGGATCATACTTAGGCAGCCTTTTTTCCACCTGTAGTTTGTGGGATCTTATTTTTGGTACTGTCCTGTTTAGCCCTACTAGGCTGTATGTTTCATTGGTTACGCGTTCTTGTTTTGTTTCTGGTTATCACTAATAAAAATGACGCTGCATCCACGCTGCATCTTGGTCCGACCATCCTTACAACGACGAGCGTAACATCATCTGCCCAGACCCGCATGCTCACACATCCATCACTATTGCCTGCATTATTGGTTTCCAATTGATATTAAATTGTACCAATTTGTTTTTCTTGGTTGCCCATCCTATTTCAATATTTCAATAATACATAATTTGATTTTTCCATTGTGTCAATGATGGCGGCTTGATTGACTTCCACGTTTTTAGTATATGCTTTTTCAAAATGAGTAAAGAATAGTTCCGCCCATTGGGTATCTCACTACACCCCCATATGTCATGTCTTGAAATATGCAGAGAGATTGATTAAAAGTACTTTTACATTGTAGTACTTCTGACAACTTTTGTAGCTTTGCCCACAACTTCCAAACATTATAGCATTCCCAGAAAGCATGGATTATTGAGTCATTTTAAGTTTTACACTTAAGACATGACTCTGCCGTGCTGTAGAACTTGTGAATTGCGTATCTTGTATAATTAATTCCAGTTTATACTGGAATGAGGGTACATTTTAGTTAACTGTAAATTTGTTAGTAACACTCCAACTTTCCCTCCATCTTATGCCAATACCAGTTATGAGTTAAGTCTTGGTTCCAATAGTATATAATATTTTCTAAGAGATTTTCACTTGGATATGCTTTCTACAAGGTTTTGTAGATCATATGAACATCCTTTTCTGACTCAAATCCAAAAGATTTCAAATCAAAATTTTGTGATATGTAACTTTTAAGTTGCATGTATTTGAAACTATTACTTTTTACCTCTGTCATGGAAATACATGTATTTCCTATTAGCAAGTCACTTACGGTTTCTATGCCTTTATTTTTCCATGTGGGCCAATTTATTGAAGGAATTCAGAAAAGCTATCCAATAATTATTCCATAAGGTTGTGTTTTTACTTGTGGGTAGTTATTTATGATGGAAAGTGATTTGTAGATTAGTCAGTTGGCACTGCCAGCTGCAATGACGAACAAGCCTATTGTGACAGGGTTGGAACCACAGTTTTGGTGTTTTCTGTGGGACCCTAATTAGTGTGAACTGTATAAAGCACAACTATTCTGTTTCAGTTTAGGCGTGTGTGCATGCGTGCATGCTCGTTCGTGTGTGTGTTCATGTGTGTGTGTGTGTGTGTGTGTCTATCCAGTTGCTGTGCTACACTGAAAAAATATAAAAACGCTACATGCAAGAATTACAAAGGTTTTAACTGAGTTATAGTTCATATAAGGAAATCAGTTGTTTGAAACAAATTCATTAGGCCTTTGCTATGGATTTCACATGACTTGAATGAATACAGATATGCATCTGTTGGTCACAGATACAGTACCTTAAATGTAGGGATGTGGATCAGAAAATCAGTCAGTGTCTGGTGTGAACACCATTTGCCTCATGCAGCGCGACACATCTCCTTCGCATAGAGTTGATCAGGCGGTTGATTGTGGCCTGTGGAATGTTGTCCCACTCCTCGTCAATGGCTGTGCGAAGTTGCTGGATATTGGCGGGAACTGGAACACCGTGTCGTACACATCGATCCAGAGCATCCCAAACTTGCTCATTGGGTGACATGTCTGGTGAGTAAGCAGGTCATGGAAGAACTGTGATTGAATCCTTGCAACATGGGGCTGTGCATTATCATGCTGAAACATGAGGTGATGGCAGCAGATGAATGGCACGACAATGGGCCTCAAGATCTCATCACGGTATCTCTGTGCATTCAAATTACCATCGATAAAATACAATTGTGTTCATTGTCCGTAGCTTAAGCCTGCTCATACCATAACCCCACCGCCACCATGTGGCACTCTGTTCACAACGTTGAGATCAGCAAACCGCTTGCCCACACGACGCCATACACACGGTCTGCCATCGCCCCTGTTGAAACCGGTTTTCATCCATGAAGAGCACACTTCTCTAGCATGCCAGTGGCCATCGAAGGTGAGCATTTGCCCACCAAAGTTGGTTACAATGCCGAACTGCAGTCAGGTCAAGACCCAGGTGAGGATGACGAGCACGCAGATGAGCTTCCCTGAGACGGTTTCTGACAGTTTGTGCAGAAATTCTTCGGTTGTGCAAACCCACAGTTTCATCAGCTGTCCAGGTGGCTGGTCTCAGACGGTCCCGCAGGTGAAGAAGCCAGATGTGGAGGTCCTGGGCTGGCGTGGTTACCCATTTTCGGCGGTTGTGAGGCCGGTAAGACATACTGCCAAATTCTCTAAAATGACATTGGAGGCAGCTTATGGTAGATAAAACAACATTAAAATCTTTGCTGGACATTCCTACAGTCAGCATGCCAATGGCACAATCCCTCAAAACTTGAGACATATGTGGCATATTGTTGTGTGACAAAACTGCACGTTAGAGTGGCCTATTATTGTTTGCAGCAGAAGGTGCACTTGTGTAATGACCATGCTGTTTAATTGACTTCTTGATACGCCACACCTAAAAACCTGTTTTTGCTTTGTCAATTTGGGGTATTGTGAGTAGATTGATGAGGGAAAAAATGTGTTTTATCCTTTTTAGAATAAGGCTGTAACGTAACAAAATGTGTAAAAAGTCAAGGGGTCTCAATTCTTTCCGAATGCACTGTATGTAGTTTAGATGTTTAGAAACACTCCATACAGGAGAGGATGACATCTAATAGGGATCCGTCCACTTACATCCATTTGTCAATCGCTGAAGTTGGAGACTTTTATCTCCCTCACCAACTTTAAACATCTGCTATCTGAGCAGCTAACCGATCGCTGCAGCTGTACATAGTCTATCGGTAAATAGCCCACCCAATTTACCTACCTCATCCCCATACTGTTTTTATTTATTTACTTTTCTGCTCTTTTGCACACCAGTATATCTTCCTGCACATGACCATCTGATCATTTATCACTCCAGTGTTAATCTGCTAAATTGTAATTATTCGCCTACCTCCTCATGCCTTTTGCACACAATGTATATAGACTCTTTTTTTTCCTTTTTTTTCCCTACTGTGTTATTGACTTGTTCATTGTTTACTCCTTGTGTAACTCTGTGTTGTCTGTTCACACTGCTATGCTTTATCTTGGCCAGGTCGCAGTTGCAAATGAGAACTTATTCTCAACTAGCCTACCTGGTTAAATAAAGGTGAAATAAAAAAATAAAAACAACGTTGACATCAACAAACCGCTCGCCCACACAACGCTATACACGTGGTCTGTGGTCGTGTGGACGGTTGGACGTACAGCCAAGTTCTCTAAAACTACATTGGAGGTGGCTTATGGTAGAGAAATGAACATTCAATTATCGGGCAACAGCTCAGTTGGACATTTCTGCAGTCACCATGCCAATTACACGCTCCCTCAAAACTGTGGCATTGTGTTGTGACAAATCCGCACATTTTAGACTGGCCTTTTATTGTCCCCAACACAAGGTGCACCTGCTTAATGATCATGCTGTTTAAGCAGCTTCTTGATATTTACCACACCTGCACCTGTCAGGTGGATTGAATATATTGGCTAAGGAGAAATGCTCACTAACAGGGATGTAAACTAATTTGTGCAAAACATTTGAGAGAAATACGTTTTTTGTGCATATGGAGAATTTCTGGGATGTTTTATTTCAGCTCGTGAAACATGGGGCCAACACTTGCGCTTATATTTTTGTTCAGTGTAAGCTACATAGAATTGGCTCCCACACTCTCAGTCTATGGGGGACCGGCAGCATACATCTGTCTGTTAGCTATCTATTATAGCCCTATTCCCCAGAGCCAAAGAGACATCTCAGATGCAGAGAGGGCAGCCAGAGGAGATATTAAGGAGTATTTCTGTCTGTAATAAATCCCTTTTGTGGGGAAAAAGTCCTCCCGATTGGCTGGGCCTGGCTCCCTAGTGGGTGGGCTTGGCTGCCAACTGGGTGGGTCTATGCCCTCGAATGTCCACCCATGGCTGTGCCCCTGCCCATTGATGTGAAATCGATAGATTAGGGCCAAATTAATTCATTTCAATTGACTGATTTCCTTATATGAACTGTAACTCAGTAAAAAATCTTTGAAATTGTTGCGTTTAATTTTTTTGTTCAGTATACACTACCGGTCAAAAGTTTTAGAACACCTACTCATTCAAGGGTTTTTCTTTATTTTGACTATTTTATACAGTGAAGAAATCAAAACGATGAAATAACACATATGGAATCATGTAGTAACCGAAAACTGTTAAACAAATCAAAATATATTTTATATTTGAAATTCTTCAAAGTAGCCACCCTTTGCCTTGATGACAGCTTTGCACACTCTTGGTATTCTCTCAAACAGCTTCACATGAAATGCTTTTCCAAGAGTCTTGAAGGAGTTCCCACATATGCTGAGCACTTGTTGGCTGCTTTTCCTTCAGTCTGCGGTCCGACTCATCCCAAACAATCTTGATTTGGTTGAGGTCAGGGGATTATGGATGAAAGGTCATCTGATGCAGCACTCCATCACTCTCCTTCTTGGTCAAATAGCCCTTACACAGCCTGGAAATGTGTTGGGTCATTGTCCTGTGGAAAAACAAGTGATAGTCTCACTAAGCCCAAACCAGATGGGATATCGTTGCAGAATACTGTGGTAGCCATGCTGGTTAAGTGTGCCTTGAATTCTAAATAAATCAGACAGTGTCACCAGCAAAGCACCCCCACACCATAACACCTCCTCCTCCATGCTTTACGGTGGGAAATACACATGTGGAGATCATCCGTTCACCCATACCGCGTCTCACAAAGACACAGCGGTTGGAAACAAATATCTCCAATTTGGACTCCAGACCTAAGGACAGATCCACCAGTCTAATATCCATTGATCGTGTTTCTTGGTCCAAGTAAGTTACTTATTATTGGTGTCCTTTAGTAGTGGTTTCCTTGCAGCAATTCGACCATGAAGGCCTAATTCACACAGTCTCCTCTAAACGGTTGATGTTGAGATGTGTCTGTTCCTTGAACTCTGTGAAGCATTTATTTGGGCTGCAGTTTCTGAGGCTGGTAACTCTAATGAACTTATCCTCTGCAGCAGAGGTATTTCTGGGTCTTCCATTCCTATGGCGGTCCTCATGTGAGCCAGTTTCATCATAGCTCTTGATGGTTTTTGCGACTGCACTTGAAGAAACATTAAAAGTTCTTGAAATTTTCCATGTTGACTGACTGTCATGTCTTAAAGTAATGATGGACTGTTGTTTCTCTTTGCTTATTTGAGCTGTTCTTGCCATAATATGGACTTGGTCTATTACCAGATAGGGCTGTCTTCTGTATACCCCCCTACCTTGTCACAACACAACTGATTGGCTCAAACGCATTAAGGAAAGAAATTCCATAAATTCACTTTTAAGAAGGCACACCTGTTAATTGAAGTGTATTCCAGGTGACTACCTCACGACGATAGTTGAGAGAATGCCTAGAGTGTGCAAAGTTGTCAAGGCAAAGGGTGGCTATTTAAAAATCTCAAATATATTTAGATTCCTATAACACTTTTTTTGCTTACTAGATGATTCCATGTGTGTTTTTAATAGTTTTGATGTATTCACTATTATTCTACAATGTAGATAATAGTACAAATTTTAAAAATCCCTTGAATTTCTAAAACTTTTGACCGGTAGTGTATATTATTTTTAAATAATCCTATCATCTCAGCAGTGGAGGCTGCTGAGGGTAGGACGACTCATAATAATGGCTAGAACATGGAATGGCATGAAACACATGGAAACCGTTTGATATATTGGATAACAAGATTACCAAGAGCCCGTCCTCTCCAATTGAGGTGCCCCGAACCTCCTGTGCATCTCAGGCCTCTAAAGTCTGAGATATTTGTTGCAGGCAGCTGTAACGGCGTTCTTCGTTTGTTGAAAGAGAGTCGGACCGAAATGCAGCGTGGTGGTTACTCATGTCGTTAATGTAGAAGATAGCGATACATGAAATAACTTAAATAAATACAAAACAACGAACGGAACGTGAAAACTAATTACAGCCTATTTTGTGAACACTACACAGAGACAGGAACAATCACCCACGAAATACAAAGTGAAACCCAGGCTACCTAAATACGGTTCCCAATCAGAGACAACGAGAATCACCTGACTCTGATTGAGAACCGCCTCAGGCAGCCAAGCCTATGCAACACCCCTACTCAGCCGCAATCCCAATAACTAAAAAACCCCACTACGAAATACAGCAACATAAACCCATGTCACACCCTGGCCTGACCAACTAATTAACGAAAACACAAAATACTAAGACCGAGGCGTGACAGCAGCACTGAGGTCCATGACTGTTTACAGTTTTTGTTTTGCCACTTATGTATGACATAAAAAAAAAAATTTTATTCATACAATGGAAACATTATACCAAGCCTTTATAACTTTGATCCTTCTGGTGATGATAACCCTTAGTGGAAAGATTCCCAAACATTGTGTTATTGTGATCTCTAGTGGTAGACTGGAATAAATGCAGGTGAGTTGATCTCGCTTGATGGCTCATAAAAAAGCACTGAAGAAATAACATATCTCTCTCTGTTCAGGTTAGACAATTACTAGTGGGGTTACCCATTGTTACAACATCCCTAACCCTGACTTCATGTCCACATCCTGGTTCAACCCTAACCCCTTAGCTTCAACCACAACCCCTTAGCTTCAACCACAACCCCTTAGCTTCAACCACAACCCTAACCCCTTAGCTTCAACCACAACCCTAACTTCATGTCCACATCCTGGTTCAACCCTAACCCCTTAGCTTCAACCACAACCCTAACCCTAACCCTAGCTTTATGTCCACATCTTGGTTCAACCATTACCCTAGCATCAACCACAACCTTAACCCTAGCTTTATGTCCACATCCTGGTTCAACCATAACCCTAGCATCAACCACAACCTTAACCCTAGCTTTATGTCCACATCCTGGTTCAACCATAACCCTAGCATCAACCACAACCTTAACCCTAGCTTTATATCCACATCCTGGTTCAACCATAACCCTAGCATCAACCACAACCCTTATCCTAACCATAACCTTAGCCCTAAACTTAACCCTAAATACAATGGAAGTACGGCGCAACAATGGGTAATTACAAAACTTGTTAATGTAATTATAATTACACAGTAATAAGGGAAACTGTAATATAAAGTAAATTTATTAAGCTACCATATACACTGTTTTAGGACCATTCAATATAATATGAAACTTATTCACATTTCATGACAAGGCAATGTGTTGAATTTACCATGAAAGGACTGCATGTGGGCAGAATGGCCAGTAGATGGCACTATGAGCCATATATACTTCGTAAGAGAAATCCTTTGAGAGTGATCCTAGTGATTTATTCCCCCTCCACTACCCTCTGTGTCCTGCCTCCTTCTCCCTCCCTCCTGCTCCCTATCCTGTTCTACATCTTTCTCAACTGTTGTAATATGTTTGGGCCTGACTAGCCCCATATGGCATTGTATGGTATGACGTGTTGCACATATGTCTATCTATCTGAGCAGTGTGAAAGGACATGATGACAATGACTATAACCGACTATAACCCCATGTATCCAATCTCTCTCTCTAGGGGCAGCAGGAAGTCTAGCGGTTAGAGCATTGGGCCAGTAACCGAAAGGTCACTGGTTTGAACACCCGAGCCAACAAGGAGAAAAATCTGTTGATGTGCCCTTGAGCAAGGCACTTAACCATAATTAGCTCCAGAGGCACTGTACTACACATTTCACTGCACCTAAGTGGTGTATGTGACAAAAACATTTTTTTTCTTATGCAACCTCAGCTGCCTTGCTTGCAGCACTGTGGCTGCCGAATCAAGTACAGCCCTCATGTTTGAGGATGCAATTCAATCACACCTGGGTGTATGCACTTGCTTAAAAATACACTCCGGGATCTTAAGCACAACAAATTCGTATCATATTGCACAAGTTGGATTCGTAACATATCACATTAATTGCAAAAATGGCTCCTGAACACCACTTTCAAAACTAGTGGCTGAAATTATACAAACGTTTGAAAGTGCATCTTTAATACAGCAAGACTTAGACTTAGACTACCAAAGCTGGAACAACTACAGTGCCTTCAGAAAGTATTCACACCCCTTGACTTTTTCCACATTTTGTTGTGTTACAGCCTGAATTTAAAATGTATTAAATTTAGATTTTGTGTCACTGATCTACAAACAACACCCATAATGTCAAAGTGGATTTATGTTTCTAGAAATGTTTACAAATGTATTAAAAATGAAAAGCTGAAATGTCTTGAGTCACTAAGTATTCAACCCCTTTGCAATAGCAAAGATAAATAAGTTCAGGAGTAAAAATGTACTTAACAAGTCACATAATATGTTGCATGGACTCACTCTGTGTGCGATAAGTGTTTAACATGCCTTTTAAATGACTATCCAATCTCTGTACCCCACACATACAATTATCTGTAACGTCCCTCAGTCAAGCATTGAATTTCAAGCACAGATTTAACCACAAAGACCAGAGGGTTTTCCAATGGTTTGCAAAGAAGGTCAGAAATTGGTAGACGTGTAAAAATGATAATTTTATAACAGATATTGAATATCCCTTTGAGTATGGTGGTGTTAATAATTACACTTGTATCAATACACCCAATCACTACAAAGATACAGACGCCCTTCCTAACTCATTTGCCAGAGAGGAAGGAAACCGCTCAGGGATTTCACCATGAGCAGTGGTGTAAAGTACTTAAGTAAAAATACTTGAAAGTACAACTTAAATCGTTTTTTGGGGGCATCTGTACTTCATGATTTATATTTTTGACAACTTTTCCTTTTACTTCACTACATTCCTAAAGAAAATAGTGTACTTTTTACTCCGTACATTTTCCCTGACACCCAAAAGTACTCGTTGCATTTTGAATGCTTATCAAGAGATCATCCCTACTGCCTCTGATCTGGTGGACTCACTAAACAGTGTGAGTGTTGGAGCATGCCCCTGGCTGTCCTAAATAAATAAAAAGACAAGAAAATGGTACCATATGGTTTGCTTAATATAAGAAATTAGAAAGTGTTGATACATTTACTTTTGATAGTTAACTATATTTTAGTAATTACATTTATTTTACTTTTTAGACTTTTACTCAAGTAGTATTTTACTGGGTGACTTTCACTTTTATTTGAGTCGTTTTCCATTAAGATATCCTTACTTTTACTCAAGTATGGCAATTGGGTACTTTTTCCACGACTGACCATGAGGCCAATTGTGATATTAAAACAGTTACAGAGTTTAATGGCTTCGACAGGAGATAACTGAAGATGGATCAACAACATTGTATTTACTCCACAATTCTAACATAAATGACATATTTAAAATAAGAAAGCCTGTATAGAATAGACATATTCCAAAACATGCATACTCTTTGCAATAAGGCAAAGTAATACTGCCAAAACTTTGGCAAATAAATAAACGTTTTTCCTTGAATACACATTTGCATGGGGAAAATCTAACACAACACATGACTGAGTACCACTCTTCATATTTTCAAGCATGGTGGTGGCTGCATCATGTTATGGGTATGCTTGTCATTAGCAGGAACTATGGAGTTTTTAGGATAAAAAGAAATGGAATAGAGTTAAGCACAAGAAAAATCCTAGAGTAAAACTTCTTTCACCTTTCAGCAGGACAATTACCGAAAACACAAGGCCAAATATACACTGGAGTTGCTTACCAAGACGGCATTGAATGTTCCTGAGTGGCATAGTTACAGTTTTGATTTAAATTGGCTTGAAAATCTATGGCAAGACTTGAAAATGGCTGTCTAGCAATGATCAACAACCAACTTGACAGCTTGAATATTTTTTTAAAGAATAATGGGCAAATATTGTACAATCTAGGTGTGTAAAGCACTTAGAGACTCACAGCTGTAATCGCTGCCAAAGGTGATTATAACATGTATTGATTCAGGGGGCTGAATACTTATCTATTAAAGATAGTGTTTTATTTTCCATTAATATATTTAAAAAATGGACATTAGGGTAATTTTGTGTAGTTCATTGACAGAAAACATAAATTAAATCCATTTCAATCCCACTTGTGGAGGAAGTCAAGGGTTGTGAATACTTTCTTAAGGCACTCTATATAGCAGAGAAAGACTTGCAGTCAGTTGTGCCAGAGAAAGAGCAAGTAAGTGTTTTCCTTGGCTCATGAACACTTAGTGGAGGAGATCCAATAGCAGTCAGCACTCCTGGTCAGGTAGACTGATGAGAAAGAATAATTAGTAATACAAACCACCACATTCCCTCCGGGGTGGCTCAATACAAGTACAACTCACCTACAATTTGCCACTGATGTTTGAGGGCATGATAAGAGGGTGTACGTTCACGTTGTCTATATTGAAGGGCCTGAAATGAGAAAAGATGGGCTGGCCGCCAAATGCAGCTGTATTGTTAGTTGCTTACCTTAGCACTGTACTGTATTGGATGTAAATGGCCTGCCGTAGGGCCCTGCATGGCAGTGACACCAGGTCTATAAATAAACCCCAGGCTGAGGCTGTGTCCCAAATGTCACCCTGTTACCTATATACAGTAGCACACTACATTTGATCAGTGATCTATAGGCCCTGGTCAAAAGTAGGACACTACAAAGGGCATAGGGTGCCATTTGGGATGTAGCCTGAGTCCTCCAGGCTGACTGAAGGTCCCTCACACAGCCAGGCAGGCAGGCAGGGGAAGACAAAGGGTCTACACCAATGACTAATGAGACTGGCTGATCAGTTACCACAGAGGTTGACAGCTAAGGACCCTCTCTGTGGGAGAGGAGAAAAACAGGGAGGTACTGTATGTGACGAGGTGAGCCCAGGAGAGGCAGGTAGAGAGAAACTAGGATCCCTAAAGGAGCTTTCTACACTGTACAGGGAACAACCAACGATGATCAGAGGCTCACATTTAGAGTTGTAGTGCGGTTGAGAGTAGTGTTTAATTTGTCATTAGAGTTGTACATTTCTGGATCAAATCAAATTGTATTGGTCACATACACATGGTTAGCAGATGTTAATGTGAGTGTAGCGAAATGCTTGTGCTTCTAGTTCCGACAGTGCAGTAATATCTAACAAGTAATCTAACAAATTCACAATGACTACCTTATACACACAATGTAAAGGGGTGGAATAAGAATATAAATATATGGATGTGCGATGGCCGTGAAGCATAGGCAAGATGCATAGGCAAGGCCCAACACTCTAACCACTAGGCTACCTGCCACCCCTGAACAACAAGTTGAGTTATATGAGTTGAGTAATGTAGGATATGTAAACATTATTCAAGTGGCATTATTTAAAGTGACTAGTGATACCTTTATTAAATCCATTTATTGAAGTGGCCAGTGATTTGAGTCAGTATGTTGGCAGCAGCCTCTCTATGTTATTGATGGCTGTTTAACAGTCTGATGGCCTTGAGATAGAAGCTGTTTTTCAGTCTCTCGGTCCCAGCTTTGATGCACCTATACTGACCTTGCCTGCTGGATGATAGCGGGGTGAACAGGCAGTGGCTCGGGTGGTTGTTGTCCTTGATGATCTTTTTGGCCTTCATGTGACATCGGGTGCTGTAGGTGTCCTGGAGGGCAGGTAATTTGCTCCCGGTGATGTGTTGTGCAAACCATACCACCCTCTGGAGAGCCTTGCAGTTGAGGGCAGCGCAGTTGCAGTACCAGGCAGTGATACAGCCCGACAGGATGCTCTCAATTGTGCATCTGTAAAAGTTTTTGAGTGTTTTAGATGACAAGCCAAATTTCTTCAGCCTCTTGAGTTTGAAGAGGCGCTGTTATACCTTCTTCACCACGCTGTCTGTGTGGGTGGACCCTTTTAGTTTGTCAGTGATGTGTACGCCGAGGAGCATAAAACTTTCTACCTTCTCCACTACTGTCCCGTCGATGTGGATAGAGGGTGCTCCCTCTGCTGTTTCCTGAAGTCCACAATCATCTTTTCTTTTGTTTTGTTGACGTTGAGTGAGATGTTATTTTCCTGGCACCACACTCCAAGGGCCCTCACCTCCTCCCTGTAGGGTGTCTCGTCGTTGTTGGTAATAAAGCCTACCACTGTCGTGTCATCCGCAAACTTGATGATTGAGTTGGAGGCGTGCATGGCCACGCAGTCATGGGTGAACAGGGAGTACAGGAGATGACTGAGAATACACCCTTGTGCTGCCCCA
This sequence comes from Oncorhynchus masou masou, assembly GCF_036934945.1. Taxonomy (NCBI): domain Eukaryota; kingdom Metazoa; phylum Chordata; class Actinopteri; order Salmoniformes; family Salmonidae; genus Oncorhynchus; species Oncorhynchus masou. The sequence continues at coordinate 65,838,437 of NC_088220.1, forward strand.
GTGTTGAGGATCAGCGGGGTGGAGATGTTGTTTCCTACCTTCACCACCTGGGGGAGGCCCGTCAGAAAGTTCAGAACAAGTTGCACAGGGCGGGGTCAAGACCCAGGGTCTCATGCTTAATGATGAGTTTGGAGGGTACTATGGTGTTCAATGCTGAGCTGTAGTCAATGAACAGCATTCATACATAGGTATTCCTCTTGTCAAGATGGGATAGGGCAGTGTGCAGTGTGATGGCGATTGCATAATCTGTGGCCTATTGGGGCATTAAGCAAATTGGAGTGGGTCTAGGGTATCAGGTAGGGTGGAGGCGATAAGATCTTTGACTAGTCTCTCAAAGTTCTTCATGATGACAGAAGTGAGTGCTATGGGGCGATAGTCATTTAGTTCAGTTACCTTAGCTTTCTTGGGAACAGGAACAATGGTGGCCATCTGGAAGCATGTGGGAACAGCAGACTGGGATAGGGATTGATTGAATATGTCCGTAAACACACCAGCCAGCTGGTCTGCGCATGCTCTGAGGACGCGGCTCGGGATGCCCTCTGGGCCGGCAGCGCTGCGAGGGTTAACACGTCTAAACATTTTACTCACGTCGGCCATGGAGAAGGAGAGCCTGCAGACTTTGGTAGCGGCCCGCACTGTATTGTCCTCAAAGCGGACAAAGAAGTTGTTTAATTTGTCTGGGAGCAAGACATCGATGTCCGCAACGGGGCTGGTTTTCTTTTTGTAATCTGTGATTATCTGAAGACCCTGCCACATACGTCTCGTGTTTGAGTCGTTCAATTGAGACTCTACTTTGTCTCTATACTGACGCTTGCTTGTTTGATTGCCTTGCGGAGGGAATAACTACACTTTTTGGATTCGGTCATGTTTCCAGTCGCCTTGCCATGATTAAATGCGGTGGTTCTTGTTTTCAGTTTCAGTTTTGCTAAACCATCAATCTACGGTGTCTGGTTAGGGAAGGTTTTAATGGTCACAGTGGGTCCAACATCTCCAATGCACTTCCTAAAAAACTCACTCACCTAGTCAGCGCATACGTCAATGTCATTGTCTGAGGCTACCCGGAACATATCCCAGTCCACATGATCGAAGCAATCTTGAAGCGTGGTATCCGATTGGTCAGACCAGCATTGGATAGACCTAAGCACTGGCGCTTCCTGTTTTAATTTCTGCCTATAGGAGAGGAGCAACAAGATAGAGGCATGGTCAGATTTTACAAAGGGAGGGCGAGGGAGGGCCTTGTATGCATCACGGAAGTTAGAGTAGCAGTGGTCTAGTTCTTTGCTTGAGCGGGTACTACAATCAATGTGCTTGTAGAATTTAGGTAGCCTTGTTCTCAAATTAGCTTTGTTAAAATCTCCAGCTACAATAAATGCAGCCTCAGGATATATGGTTTTCAGTTTACATATAGTCCAGTGAAGTTCTTTCAGGGCCGTCGAGGGATCTGCTTGGGGGGGATATACACGGCTGTGACTTCTTCTTCTTACCAGAGAGATGTTTATTTCTGTTGGTGCGACACATGAAGAAATCCAGTGGATGTACCGACTCTGACAACATATCCCGAGTGAGCCATGTTTCCGTGAAACAGAGAATGTTACAATATCTGATGTTTCTCTGGAAGGCAACTTGTGCCCTAATTTCATCCACCGTGTTTCTAGAGACTGGACAAAGGCGACTAATATACTAAGAAGCGGTGGATGGTGTGCTCGCCTTCTAAGTCGGACCAGGAGGCCGCTCCGTCTGCCTCTCCTGTGATGACAATGTTGTTTTGGGTCGGCCTCTGGAATAAGATCCAAAGTCCAGGGTGGAGGTCCGAACAAAGGATCCGCTTCGGGAAAGTCGTATTCCTGGTCGTAATGTCCTTAAGTTGACGTAGCTCTTATATCAAATAGTTCTTCCTGGCTGTATGTGATAACAATTAAGATTAAGATTTTCTGGGCTAACAATGAAATAAATACATTAAAAAGCGAATTACTGCATAGTTTCGTAAGGACTTGAAGCGAGGCGACCATCTCTGTCGGCGCCATCTTTTTGGGGGGGGATATACTGAAGAGTTTGTGTAAAAGGAAAAATGTAGTTGTCTGTAGAGTCTTGTCTCTGGATTGGGTTTCCAGGTTATGGTATGGAGCCAGACGATGATCTGAGAGACATGAGATCAGGGCTCAGGGTGGACACTTGAACCTCACATTCTTTACAGGAGTCAAACTCACTAGCCTGTCCCACCATCTGTACCCCGCCACACTTTCCCCACCATCCACATACTCTACCCCATGCAGAGGGATCAATTGACTTTAAACATAGCTTGGGACCATTGGATATTACAATTAACAACATTATTTTATCATAAATCGAAAATACATCAATGGCCTCTACCTAAATGCACATGGCTGAATTCCAAGAAAACAACAACTGCTCTCAGGTAAAAATACATAAATATCAACATTTATATACATGATATACATTATATACAAAGGCAAAGTAAAGTAATGTATTTATTTTGACTGCATCATGAGTGAAATCCCTAAGAATTGGGCATGAGTGCATGGATAACCTCCAACACCGGAAGAGACAGTGTCCACTGGTGCCATTTGTTGTTGTTATATTGACTGACACCCAATGATGCCACTAAGATTCCTGATGAGTTGTTTCCATTTGCTCTGTTTAGCTTTGTAGACTTTGATAAGGTCCACACTTCCATTGGAGCTGAGGGTTAATGCTGTTGTTGCCGGGACAGGTGTCTGGACCACTTCTGTTGCCCAATTTCCAGCCCAATTCAGGGGGACAAAGGGAGAGTAGGCGCCTGGTAGTCCATGAGCACTCTCCATCATGTTGGGCTCTCAGTAAGAGACATGGAGACAATGCATTGAGAGGGCAGGGGGCAGGGGCACACAGAGGCTGGGGTGGAGGCAGAGAAATTGAGCTTGCCCTGGGGAGCATGGTGTCCTTCTCCCCAGAGAGTACAAGCATCAGAGGCTGTGCGAGAGGCAGATTGCAGATCAATGAGAGAGAGGAGGAGTGGGTGTGAACCCGCATCTGTTTAATAAATCACTATGGAATCTGGGGTCTGTGGAGGCTCGGTGGCAGACAGTGTTAAAGGGGTGAGCTGCTCTGGACTGTGGATCACAGTGGAAGGCTATCTTCATCATCATCAGCAGTACATGTACTGTAGCAGCAGCAGAATATCATTATCCTTTATCATCATCATTATGATTAGAATTCTCTTCAACAGGAGGAGAAGCAGAGATAATTCAGTAAATTATTAAAGTCACAGCCATAATAATCCTCATCATTATCCCCTTGATTACAGTTCTGTTGGTCAATAACAACATATGCCTTCTGTGATGTAGTTTTCATCAATTTGTGTTAGCCTACTTAAAGGCAACACATGATATTAATCATTTCAGCCAATTGACAGGCTAGGATTATGTTTATTGAATTACCTATAATTGCTTTACCATACGATGTTAGGCCCATATGAGTTGGGGAAACTGACACCTGCAATTACTGTAAAGATTGACATGGCCGAAACACAGACCTTTAGATTGTGAATCATCTCACGGTCATCTAGCCATGCGTAGCGCAGCAGAGGGATTTGAAGTGGCAAGGTCAGAGCCTGCACAGATGTCGCTCCTGTCTCTTTAAGAATACATCCTCGCATTTGTAGCTGAGAGCTGTGTACGCAGTTGATTCAGCATGTGCGTCGGGTGCCATTCGTAAAGTGGTGGTCTGTTATTCCAGGCACACATACAGAGATGCGAGCGGGAGCGCAACTTCTCCGACGAAGCTGTCTTGTTTATATTTTATAGATCAATATATTTACGTATCGATTTCTTGTTTTGCTGAGGACGTTTCGCTACAACAATATGATTTTGCGTGCATAATGTGCGGGGCGAAGTGAAGCGGCAATGTATTTCTTCGGGCAAAATTGTCACGGGGTCCGGAGAGCTGTTTTCAAAGAAGTTCTGTGTGGTCATTTTAACCGTTAGAAAAAACATCAGCTGAGCTTGTAGTAAGCACTGTAATTGTTTACCTTTGATACATTTGGATACTGAATGTGACTGAGGGTTGAAAACCAGTTTGGACATAGACCGACCTGTCACAACGCAAAAATGACCAACTACAAGAATATGGAGACACATACCACACATGTCTTGCTATTGGCCGTATCAATCATCTGTACCACCATGGGTAAGAGAGAAACTACAATATGAACTCTTCCATCTTTTCAACTTTTACGTGTAGCCGATGCATCAAGTGTATGTAACTGCCAAAATAAAGGAAACACGTGCGTAAACTAGGTTTACAAGATACATTGAAAGTAGATGCTTCCACACAGGTTTGGTTCTTGAGTTAATTAAGCAATTACCAACCCAGCATGCTTAGGGTCGTGTATAAAAATGCCCAGTTGCCCATTATTTTGTCTACCATGGCTAGAAAAGATCTGAAACAGGTTCTCAAAGGAGCATAGGGGGGTTTAGTGTGTGTGTGACCAGATCTCAACCCAATTGAACACTTATGGAAGATTCTGGAATGGCCCTTGAGGCAGTGTTTTCCAACATCATCAACAAAACACCAAGTTATGGAATTTTATTGTGGCTGAATGTTTTTGCATCCCTCCAATAGAGTTCCAGACACTTGTAGAATCTATGCCAAGGCGCATTGTTCTGGCGGCTTGTGATGTCCCAGCACCCTATTAAGACACTATGTTGATGTTTCCTTTATTTTGGCAGTTACCTGTAGGCTAGGCTAAGGAACAATGTTTTGATTGGGATTAATATTCAATGAAAAGTAATGCAAGCTATTTCTCTTTATTTTTTTACATTATATTTATCATTTTAAAAGGCTATATCACAAGGATATGCATCACAAGGTTATGCAAATCACTGTATTACACTGCTTTTATCCAAAACATAGCTCTGTAGTGTGGAGTGTATAGAATCACATTTGATTTTAAATCACTATTGTGAGTTATTTTTCATGAGTCAAAATACTTTTTAATTTTTAAATGGAACATTCAATATATTGTAAAGTCCTAAACATATTGAGAGGAAAACAGTAATTAGACAAAATGTTAAATTTGTAAACAAAAACTAATCTAAAGTTATTGCAAGCCAAAAATACATTATATCAATGATAAAAAAGGAAACAGAAATTATTTTTCTTTTCAATTGAATATGTTCATGGCACTAGCTAGGTTTCCATTCAATTGGAGACAAATGTTCATGTGAATATTTTAAAATCTGCATAAAAACATTGGCACATTTTCCCAACAGAGATGTTAACATCAATTGACTTGTTGCAGATAAAAGGCTGTGTGTGGTGACGTAGTGCACATAAAAATACATTTTGCCGTTAAATTCCCATGTACAGAATAACAAATAAGTTAGATTGGTCTCCATCAGGTATTGGCACATGCGCTTTAAAGCTAATTTATCCTTGCTCTTGTAATATAGTACGGAGGGTGTGACGCAATTGTGCATCCTCCGAAGGCTTGTGGCGACCAAATTGAGCTCCGTTCCGCATCGCCATTTCTATCCAAATTTTGTAACAACGTATAGCTACACATTGACATGATTGGGTGACGGTAGGTGGGGACGGGAGGTCCTGTATAACACAAACTCACTTCCTTGACAACAGCTCAGCAAAGTACAAGAAGTATGAATGCTCTGACTTCTGCGGAGGCTGCATCAAAGTAAATGCGGTATTTATTTATTTTTAACCAGGCAAGTCAGTTAAGAACAAATTCTTATTTAGAATGACGTCCTACCCCGGCCAAACCCTAACGACACTGGGCCAATTGTGCACCGCCCTATGGGACTCTCAATCACGGCCGGTTGTGATACAGCCTGGAATCAAACCAGGGTCTGTAGTGACTCCTCTAGCACTTAGATGCAGTGCCTTAGACCGCTGTGCCACCCGGGAGCCCACTCAGGCTTGTAGTAATTATTTTGGTCCGACATGTACTTTACTCACATAAAAAGGTTGGATGGAAACCTGGTTACTTACAAGCAATCTTCTCTGCTTTGTTTGCAACTTTTCCTCACCCATGCTTGCATTTCTCAAGCTCTTCAAATCACGTTTCTAAGGTTACAACATTTCTTTCCCCAGCGCTTTAATTTTTAAATTTCTCTGTTGGGTTTAGAAGGGAGCGAACTAAATTGGTTACTGTTGGTCAATACATTTTGGAATGAGAGTTCAGCAACCACTCCCACAGAACGCATCATCAACGCTGTCATCCTCTACCAAGCTACATCACTTGCTGTACTGCGGAACAGTAGTGCTCCGCAAGCGGGAGTGAAAGACACTGCCCAGGTGTCGTACTGTCGGCTTGCAGAGCATATGTCGTGTTTAAGACAACTGGGAATAAAAACATATATAATGTTTTCAACTCAGAATTCGAGGTTGGAAACTCTGACTTTCCAACCAGATGGTCACTACTAATATTACAAGCTATTTTTCATGTAGGCTGCCATCCTACTCCAAATAAATTCAAGTGGGATGGAACAAATTGGCCATAGCTACTGCAGGTGACATGTGACCATACAGCTGAGCAGAGTGTAGGAGGGAGGGTCCAAGGTGTGAGAAGTGTGCAGAAGGGCATGAGACAAAGGAATGTGTAGTATTGGGGAAAGTAATGGAATGTGTTAATTGTAGGGGTGCCCATGGAGCTGGGGATCAGAAATGTACCGTGCGAGAGAGGCAGGTTTAGGTTTCCAGTGTTTGAGTAGTGCAGAAGTTGTCATATACAAAGGCAGTGAAGATGGGTTAAGGGGGAGGAGTGGTGAGAGTAGTAGAGATATACCAGTACAGGGGGATAGGCCAAAAAGCGATATATGTTTAATTAAGATTGGATTTACAGCAATGGTTATCAACTGTACTGCAGGGATGGAACGGAAGTCGCAGAAAATTGAGGTTATGGTGGCAGTTGCAGAGAGGTATTTAGGTGTGCAAGACTTGACATCAGAAGAGTTACAGGGTGTGTTAAGGGGTAATGGCATGATGTAGGAATAAATACATTTAATAAGTGGAGTAGGGTGGTGTTCATTTTATTTTATATAATTTTGAAACTAGTGAGTGTAGTGTAAGATGGTAGGGTATTTATTTTGTACATTTGTATTATTCAAGAAAAGTATAAGGGAGTTGTACTCCAGTCGAGTAGGTGGCGGTAATGTAACAAATTGGATGCCAACCGCTGTTAAACCTCATAGAAGAAGACCATACAGCTGCCCAGTGGGAAACTGTCTCGACGTGCTTCCTGTGAGCAGAAACGTTAGCTAAATAATTGGCATGTTACGGTGAAATACATGGTGATCAATATTACAAGTGAATTATCCCTTTGCCTTAATGACAGCTTTGCACACTCTTGGCATTCTCTCAACCAGCTTCATGAGGTAGTCACCTGGAATGCATTTCAATTAGCAGGTGTGCCTTCTTAAAAGTTAATTTGTGGAATATATTTCCTCAATGCGTTTCAGTGTTGTTACAAGGTAAGGGGGTATACAGAAGATAGCCCTATTTGGTTAAAGACCAAGTCCATATTATGGCAAGAACAGCTCAAATAAGCAAAGAGAAATGACAGTCCATTACTTGAAGACATGAAGGTCAGTCAACACGGAACATTTCAAGAACTTTGAAAGTTTCTTCAAGTGCAGTCGCAAAAACCATCAAGGCCAATGATGAAACTGGCTCTCATGAGGACTGCCACAGGAAAGGAAGACCCAGAGTTACCTCTGCTGCAGAGGATAAGTTCTTTAGAGTTACCAGCCTCAGAAATTGTAGCCCAAATAAATGCTTCAAAGAGTTCAAGTAACAGACACACCTCAACATTAACTGTTCAGAGGAGATTGTGTGAATCTGGCCTTCATGGTCGAATTGCTGCAAGGAAACCACCAGTAAGGGGCCGAACAATCGACATTCGACCGGTGGAAATTTGACATTTGGTCTCGAGTCCAAATTGGAGATTTTTGGTTCCAAACGCCTTGTCTTTGAGAGACACGGTGTGGGTGAACAGATTATCTCCACATGTGTATTTCCCACTGTAAAGCATGGAGGAGGAGATGTTATGGTGTGGGGGTGCTTTGCTGGTGACATTGTCTGATTTATTTAGAATTCAAGGCACACTTAACTAGCATGGCTACCACAGCGTTCTGCAGCGATACGCCATCCCATCTGGTTTGGGATTAGTGGGACTATCATTTGTTTTTCAACATGACAATGACTCAACACACCTCCAGACTGTGTAAGGGCTATTTGACCAAGAAGGAGAGTGATGGAGTGCTGCATCAGATGACCTTTCATCCATAATCCCCTGACCTCAACCAAATCAAGATGGTTTGGGATGAGTCGGACCGCAGACTTAAGGAAAAGCAGCCAACAAGTGCTCAGCATATGTGGGAACTCCTTCAAAACTGTTGGAAAAGCATTCAAGGTGAAGCTGGTTGATAGAATGCCAAGAGTGTGCAAAGCTGTCATCAAGGTAAAGGGTGACTATTTGAAGAATCTCAAATGTAAAATAGATTTTGATTTGTTTAACACTTTTTTGTGACTCATGAAAAGTCACTTACAATTCTTTCTTTAATCAAATGTGATGCCATTGGCATGTGTGTGTGTGCATGCTTTCATGCATTTGTGCGTGCCTGTGTGTAATTGACATTCTATCCCCCAGACACCCCTCCCAACAAACTCTTTTTAAGTCGCTGTCAGATCCCACTGGTGCCATATGGTATGAAGTGTATTGAGTGAGAGGCTTCACACATCTTGAGTTTTATTATGCATGTTTCCACCAGAAGTATTGTGTTGACACTGACAGGGACTCACATCAGACTCATAGGACATCAATGCAGCTGCCTGAGTCACTATGAGCATCTATGTCATAGGCTACTGTAGGACCTCAAGAATTTCTATGATCCTTTGAGAGACTGGCAATCCTATGATGAAAGGATAAGTACTATAATATTTGAAAATATTGACCCTGAGACAGGATGATTGATGTCAAAAACATGAACTACTCGGGTACAATTGAAACCACAGTCATGTTTTTTTTAAACAAGCTTTTACTTTAAAGACACAAATGATAGACACTTGTGTACTACATGGGTGCATGTAAGACAATGATGCATCATCATGTTAGCAGCAGTGGTCTTTGTTGACTTTGGTCTCCACTTTTAGAGTCAGTCTCTGAAAACAGTACTACCTTACTTTATTGTGAGAACAGGGCTGTTAATGCATGGTCTCCATTCTCTCTCTGGTGTCCATCAATACGCCAATACTTTCCTAAATTGTTTTTGAACTTGAGTGTTGCATGTGTCCTCCTAAGTCTCTGTTTGATTGCGTAAAAAAGAGGGATCCTCCACAAATTGCATTCGATTGAAGGCAGATTGAGCAAGACAGAGTTGCCAGAGCTAACAACTTAACATATTGATTGGAGTCTCAGCACTTAACTTGCCTCACCAGAGTGTTTCACACGCACAGACTGATCAATCTGATTCAGGTTGGAATTCAATTGTTTTACTCCATGTATCGACAAATCACTGCTATTTCAATGACGTTAAGTTGAATAAATTCAGAGCACCTGTTGTGCTTGGAGTTATCCTAATCCAATGCTAAACACCCTTCTGAAGGCGACAGTTAATGAAATAGCCAACAGAGATATCTGTCCAAATCCTCCTCCCCCTGGTTACTTAGCTAGTGAAACATCATGTCTGCAGGTTCACCCAAAGCCTCTCAGAGCTGCACTTAATGAAAATGGTCTCTGGTCTGGATGATGAAACCACAAGAACAGTGTCTGCTCACAGCCTACTACTGTAGTACACAGCCTGGCTTGAGTCATATCACTGAATAATGTCCTGCTTCTGGGACATGCTGATGACATCACTGAGTTGAGTCATGGGCAGTAAGGGCAACTGCCAGGCAAAGTCCCTATCTCAGATGGGAACTATATGAGACTGTAGCACAAACACAGACCACTTGACTTTTTCCACATTTTGTTACATTACAACCTTGTTCTAAAATGGATTAAATACACCCCCCCCCATGACAAAGCAAAGATAAGTTTATAGATTTTTTTGCAAATTTATAAAAAAAAAAAAAACAGAAATCCCTTATTTACATAAGTAATCAGACCGTTTGCTATTAGACTCGAAATTGAGCTCAGGTGCATCCTGGCACCATCCCTACAGTGAAGCATGGTGGTGGCAGCATCATGCTGTGGGGATGTTTTTCAGCGGCAGGGACTGGGACACTAGTCAGGATCAAGTGATGGGTGAAGGGAGCAAAGTACAGAGAGATCCTTGATGAAAACCTGCTCCAGAGCGCTCAGGAACTCAGACTGGGGCGAAGCACACAGCCAAGACAACGCAGGAGTGGCTTCGGGACAAGTTTCTAAATGTCCTTGAGTGGCCCAGCCAGAGCCCGGACTTGAACCTGATCAAACATTTCTGGAGAGACCTGAAAATAGCTGTGCAGTGACATTCCCCATCCAACCTAACAGAGCTTTAAAGGATCTGCAGAGAGTAATGGGATAAACTCCCCAAATACAGGTGTGCCAAGCTTGTAGCGTCATACACAAGAAGACTCGAGGCTGTAATCGCTGCCAAAGGTGCTTCAGCAAAGTACTGAGTAAAGGGTCTAAATACTTATGTAAATATAATATTAAAGTTTTTTTTTGAAATACATTTGCAAAATTTCTAAAAACCTGATTTTGCTTTGTCATTATGGGGTGTTGTGTGTAGATGGATACAAAAAAAAGACATATTTAGAATTAGGCTGTAACGTAGAAAAATGTGGACAAAGTCGAGAGCGTCTGAATACTTTCCGAATGCACTGTAACATACGAGTCAATGGAACACTATAAGTTTAAGACTGAGAACATTACTTGAGTGTGCCCTTCAAAGACCATTTGACAGCGTGCCAAGAGTAACCAAACTTTTTTCCTTATGACTCTCGAATGCTTCTCAAGGGCTTTTGGGTCCATTGCATTATGTAAATGATACAAGAAGTGAAATCTTAATGAATAAATCTCAGTGGATAGCAACCAGCCCCCAAGGTAAGCAGCCCCTACGAATTTGTGTGGTGGTGGCCAAATGTATCCTTGTTTGCCAGCTACATTATTACCCAACAGGTACACTCTGTCTCTCCTGATTTTTGTATACTGCGAAAAATATAGGAAACAGGGTCTGGGGTGCAGCATCTCTGTTTTGAGGAGTGTTGTGTTCCCAGCGCCGACCTGGAGGGGTACTCTTACCCTGAACAACAACAGGATTTGATGTGAAGCAGGACGTAGTTCTCCCTCTGGTTTTGTTGTTATCACACCATGTTAGTATGACGGGGGTACACTTATGCCCTTGGGGAAGAAAGACACTGACGCATGCTTAATATTTGTAAATATTAATTAATGAAAGAAGCCCAATTACGTAATGTCATAGCTAGCAGCCATAGGCCAAATATGGCCTTGATCAACAGGGCTGTAAAGATGGGGCTTGATCTTCCCCTAAGCTATTCTCCTGCTAACTCTGCCTGCTTAGTAAGACAGAAGTGTATGAGAAGCCATGAGCCAATATGTGGGTGGGTGTCTGAAGTTGCAATTAGGGCCAATTCAATAGCTTGTCTATCAGATAGTGCTTGGCCTATTTTGCTGTCACTCTCTGACAGGGCTTGGTTGCTTGCTCTGCTGTGGATGTTTCATGTTCTCCATGAATAGCTTTTACTATCTTAATAAATCTACAGTGTATGATGATGGATGTTATTTAGACTCATCATCCTTGCATAATGAGTTAAACATTATCTATAAAATGATTAGCTCTTTGGACTCCGTCTCACAGTATGCGAGTTGTAGATGTAAATGGTATTGTAGTTGTGTTACTACATCAAGGTTAGTGCTTTATTAACCTAACGAGGGGAGAGTGTCAGCTTCATTCTGGAAATCTGCACAACATCTATCATGAGGTATGACCATAATAGGAGCTAGCTATTTGCTTTAAGTTTCTTTCCTACCAGAGATACAGGAAACTTTACAGTGCTCCAGACAGATTCTCTGTTACTCTGTACACAACCTTCACTGCTGCGTGGAGATATCCTTGAGAGGCTGGTAGAGAGTGATCACCTTGTTTGAGGCCAACAGCCTCTCATTCAATAGGCCCCTCCCTCTGGAAGACACTTCAAGGTTGCCCACAATTCAGTCTTATGGACAACCCAGACTCCTTGATAGCGCTGGATGCTTCTTCTGTGTGGCGTGTGTTGAGTGAGTGAAGGAATAGTCTGATTGTGAAGTGGGTGTATGTACATTATTTCTCCAGTGTGTAGTATTACAATAATGACACAAACCTTGCATAACTACTTATTGGATCAACACAGATGGGAGCATTTTGTGACATAGCACAGATTTAAGATTTAGCTCTGTTCTGTGTTTATTTATTTATGTGGACATTTGGTTTCAGGAATATGCCCTTCCCTTAGCTGTTCACCCTTAGTGTGTTTAATTTTGTTAGTTCATTTGGAAACAAGGATTGACCTAGAATTATAATTTGGGGCAAGTCAAGTCACACCAAAGCATTTTTAAGAATTCCATATGCACATTGAACCCTCTGAGGACCCACCATGCTATTTATTTCATGTGGTTGAACGCTATCCAGGCCAAATGGGCCATGAGTATTAGCTGAATGTTTGTACCGCTTTATAAAAGCCTCCAATTTCGGCAAATACGTGTTTTTCTCTGTCACAAACATGGTTGGTTGCTCATGTTTCTCTCTTTGAAAGGTGCACTCAACTGCCACCCACAATCTTCTTGTCATAAACCAAACATAGCCTGATTACACATCAAAGCAGCCTTACAACGTGACCCAAATTAACTACCCTCCAGTGCATGACTCCCTGTCTTCACTAAAAGATCCCATGGCACTTATCGTAAGAGTAGGGGTGTTAACCCTAGTGTCCTGGCTAAATTCCCAATCTTGCCCTCATACCATCATGGCCACCTAATCATCCCCAACTTCCAATTGGCTCATTCATCCCCCTCCTCTCCCCTGTAACAATTCCCCAGGTTGTTGCTGTGAATGATAATGCGTTCTCAGTCAACTTACCTGCTAAAATAAGGGTTCAATAAAAAAATGGAAACACTTTATAACATTGACTGAAATAGTACTCTTACAACTATGTCATGTTTCAAAAGGATTTCTTTATCCAGATGAAGGGTACTGCTATGGGATCCCCGATGGCTCCTAACTATGCAAATATGTATGTGCGTTACATGGAGAAGCAGTCCATGCTTTTCTTAACGCTGGTTCTGACAACCTGAGATTTACTTTACAATCTAACACATCAAATCAGTTTCCTTGATCTTTTGATTATTTGTGAGGTTAATGTTCTATACACAGATTTTTACAAGAAACCCACTGGCTGTATCAGTTTGTTGAAGGCTGATAGCTGTCGCCCTCATCCCTTGAAAAACAGTTTGCCCTACAGCCAGTTCTGTCGAATCAAAAGAATTTGCAAAAAACAATCACACTTCGACAGAAACATCGTTGCGATGCAAAGAAATTTCTATGAAAGGGGGTACAGAAATGGCCAGATCAATACTGCCATTGAGGAAATCCAAAACAAATCGAGACAAGATCTCTTTCAAGGACAGTTTTGCATAAAATAACCATTCTTGCGTTCTCACTACACACTAAGTGCTCTGAACAAATTAAGGAAATCGTTCACAAACATTGACACATGATAAGATCTGATGACCGTATCGGTAATGTGTTTTTCGAAACCTCCCTTGGTTTTATTCTCACGGGGCAGAAATCTCAGATCAATTTATAAACTCTGATTTACCACACCAAAATACGTCCGCACAACATCTCAAGTGTTCAATGAAATGGCACTTACAAATGTAGATCCTTCAAACACCCCCAAACAGTGAAACAGATCCCAATCAAAGGTGTTATTACATGTTCCACTAAGGCAGTTATTTATCTTATTTGTCCTTCTGGTAAAAAATCATGTGAACTAAAAGAAAGAATCTCTGAGCATCGTAGCACCATAAGGTGCAAAAACTCGACGTACTCAGTTGCTGCCCACTTTTTGGAAGCAAACCACCCTATTTTGTCCCTTCGTTATATCGGCATAGAACACGTCACACTCCCTAGGAGAGGGGGGGACTTTTACAATATGTTGTTAAAATGAGAGGTCGACCTGGATCTTTAATTTAAAGACCATCGATCCCTTCGGTCTCAACGTAGAGTTTGATCTGAAGCCATTCCTGCGATTTTTTTTTTTCTATCCATTGTAAATTATATTATGTTTTGTAGGCCTATATGATGTAGCCTAATTGTATCTATGATCATATGTTATCCATTCATGCTTTTTATATGTAATGTTGATATTTGTAAATTGACCAATGAAATCAGGGCCCAGCTGTCAACATTGGAAATACATTTATTGCATCTGAGTGTACGGCTTTCCTTTTTCTTTATAAAGCAAACATCCTGATTATACACTGAACAGAAATATAAACGCATCATGCAACAATTTCAAAAATGTTACTGAGTTACAGTTCATATAAGGAAATGAGTCAATTGAAATAAATTCATTAGGCCCTAAATTATCGATTTCACATGACTGGGAATAAAGATATGCATCTGTTGATCACAGATACCTTAAAAAAAGGTAGGGGCGTGGTTCAGAAAATCAGTCAGTATTTGGTGTGACCACCAACAAATTTCCTAAGATTTGATCATGCTGTTAATTGTGGCCTGAGGAATGTTATCCCACTCCTGTGGGAAGCTGCTGGATATTGGCAGGAACTGGAACACACTGTCAATTTAGAGCTTCCCAAACTTGCTCAATGGATGACATGTCTGGTGAGTAAGCAGGCCATGGAAGAACTGGGACATTTTCAGCTTCCAGGAATTGTGTACAGATTCTTGCAGCATGGGGCTTAGAATTATCATGCTGAAACGTGAAGTGATGGCAGCAGATGAATTGCATGGCAATGGGCCTCGAGATCTCATCACGGTATCTCTGTGCATTCAAATTGCCAGCGATAAAATACAATTGTGTTCATTGTCTGTAGCTTATGTCTGCTGATACCATAACCCCACTGCCACCATGGGGCACTCTGTTCATAACATTGAGATCAGCAAACCGCTTGCCCACACGATGCCATACATGCGGTCTGCCATCTGCTCAGTACCGTTGAAACCGGTATTCATCCGTGAAGAGCACACTTCTCCAGTGTGCCGGTGGCCATGGAAGGTGAGCATTTGCCCACTGAAGTTGGTTACGACGCCGAACTGCAGTCAGGTCAAGACCCTGGTGATGACGACAGGCACGCAGATGAGCTTCCCTGAGATGGTTTCTGACAGTTTGTGCAGAAATTCTTTGGTTGTGCAAAGCCCACAGTTTCATCAGCAGTCCTGGTGGCTGGTCTCAAACTATCCCGCAGGTGAAATAGCCAGATGTGGAGGTCCTGTACTGGCGTGGTTACACGTGGTCTGCGGTTGTGAGGCCGGTTGGACGTACTGCCAAATTCTCTTAAATGACGTTAGAGGCGGCTTATGGTAGATAAATTCAGTTCTCTGTCAACAGCTCTGGTGGACATTCCTGCAGTCAGCATGCCAATTGCACGCTCCCTCAACTTGAAACATCCGTGGCATTGTGTTGTGTGACATAACTACACATTTTAATGGCCTTTTATTGTCCCCAGCCCCATTATGCTGTTTAATCAACTTCTTGATATGCCACACCTGTCAGGTGGATGGATTATATTTCCAAAGGTGATGTATGGAACATTTCTGGGATCTTTTATTTCAGCTCATGAAACATGGGACCAGCACTTTACATGTTGCATTTAATATTTTTGTTCAGTGTACGTCAAAGCATCTTCTGAGAGAACAGGTGTTGTGATGCCCTTGGTGCCACAGAGTTTGCATGGATAATACACTTGTCACAGGAGTTTTGATTTTGTCACAGGATTGTGCTGCTTTTGATTGTCACACAGCCAGATAAAGGTGTTTGCCTTTCAACTATGGCTGAGCTGTCTGCTATTCTCCAAGAAAATTATAAAACACATAAGCTTTATGGCCTGGCCTGTTGCTCCTGCTATGATGTAAGTACCCATTAGCTCTCAGTAATCCCAGAGAATGGCATTATGGGAAAGCAGCAGAGACTCTCTTCTATTGTCTAATTTAACTTCTTGTGGGGGAACTCAGCCAAATGTGCAGATCAAGTCCCAGCATCTGTGAACCATAGGGGAGATGAGACTGGTCATAACAACAACTCAGCTGGAATTGTATTAGAGTTGAAAAAGGGAAAGAGCGATGGAATGTGTCATGATGAAGGCTGCAGAGAGATGAGTCGAGAGGGGAATAGTTTAAACTGTGCAATAATATTTTCAAATGTTCGTTTTTTTCTGTTGCCTTGCTTTTTGTCGTTATGAAAGCAATGAGAGAGATTGAAGGTGCTACAGCTCATCTGATATTACAAACACTCATCCGCATGCTGCATTAGTATTAGCTGCCCTCGTGTGTAGCCTGTGGGTTTTAGCTGGTACAGCTACCGTGGTGGGATTGTTGTTTGGGTGTTTTCCTCAGGTTCATGGCATGTTGGTCAGTGTTTCTGAGTTCAGGGTAATTCCACAGTAACAGAATTACTCTGAGATTCCAATTTATTTTCTTCTCACTTTAAAATGTATGCCAAACAACTTAATCCTATACACAAGGACCACCAAAAATGTGACAAAAACACATTTACTTGAAGAACAGTGCAGATGCAAAGTTTGGTAAAAGAATGACGGCACAAACTTTTCAATCAATTTTTGTTTGGTATACATTTTAAAAGTAACATCTGAGTTTCAGGGTAATTCCATTACCTTGGAATTGCCTGTCATAAATAAAACAAATCTGCTTACAGCTAAAAGCTTGGATTGGTCCACACGCCTCAGATGTAACTACTATAGTGTAGCAGCAAGCATGTATGTCAATAGGTTGCGGTATGCTCTCCCCCCACCATACACTTCTGGTAATGAAGGTTTTCATTCCACAGGAGATTATAGACGGATCGCAGTAAAAATAACACAACATTCAGATTCGGATTCAGAAAGTCTTAACTGTTGCATTGTTGGGGCTGGCTATCCAGTTGAAGCAGTTTAAAAACAACAGGCAAACCAGTAAACAAAAAATATGATGGACAAGAAAAACACAAGATGAAAATGAAACGAAGGAGAATCAAATGTTTTACTGCTTTAGAAGCCTCCGTTATTCTCAGAGACATGTTTTTCTCTTTGTAACAAACAGCAAGCTTGGTTGATTGCCTGTGATTTTGTCTTTAAAAGGTGCACTCAACTTCCGCCCCACAATCTTCTTCCGAACAAAAATATAAACGCAACATGCAACAATTTCAAGGATTTTACTGAGATACAGTTCATATAAGGAAATCCGTCAATTTAAATAAATAAATGAACCCCTAATCTATGGATTTCATATGACTGGGAATACAGATTTGCATCTATTGGTCACAGATACCTTAAAACAAGGTAGGGGTGTGGATCAGAAAACCAGTCAGTATTTGGTGTGACCACCATTTGCCTCATACAGCACGACACATCTCCTTTGCATAGGGTTGATCAGGCTGTTGATTGTGACCTGAGGAATGTTGTCCCACTTCTCTTCAATGGCGGTGCGAAGTTGCTGGATATTGGCGGGAACTGGAACACGCTGTCATACACGTCGATCCAGAGCATCCCAAACATGCTTAATGAGTGTTTTCAGCTTTCAGTAATTGTGTACAGGACCTTGTGGCATGGGGCCGTGCATTATGCTGAAACATGAGGTGATGTCGGTAGATGAATTGCAAGACAATGAGCCTCTGCATCTCTTCATGGTATTTCTGTGCATTCAAACTGCCATCGATAAAATGCAATTGTGTTCATTGTCCATAGCTTATGTCTGCCCATACCTTAACCCCACCACCACCACACTGGCACTGTTCACAATGTCGACATCAGCGAACCGCTCGTCCACACAACGCTGTCTGCCATCTGCCCTGTACAGTTGCATCTGTTGGTCACAGATACCTTAAAAATAGGTAGGTATTCCTCCATTACAGATTCCGAACTGCAGTCAAGCATGCAGATGAGCCTCTCTAAGACGGTTTCTGACAGTGTGTGCAGAAATTCCGGGTGGCTGGTCTCAGACGATCCTGCAGGTGAAGAGGCCGGATGTGCAGGTCCTGGGCTGGCATGCTTACATGTGGTCTGCAGTTGTGAGGCCGGTTGGATGTACTGCCAAATTCTCTAAAATGACAGAGGTGGCTTATGGTAGATAAATGAACATTCAATTCTCTAGCAACAGCTCTGGTGGACATTCCTGCAATCAGCACGTCAATTGCATGCTCCCTCAACTTGAGACATCTGTGGCATTGTGTTGTGTGACAGAACTGCACATTTTAGAGTGTCTGTTTATTGTCCCCCAGCACAAGGTGCACCTATGTAATGACCGTGCCGTTTAATCCGCTTCTTGATATGCCACCCCTGCCAGGTGTATGGATTATTTTAGCAAAGGAATAAGTCTCACTACCAGGGATGTAAACAAATTTGTACAAAATTTGAGAGAAGTGAGCTTTTTGTGAGAATGGAAACTATCTGGGATGTTTTATTTCAGCTTATGAAACATGGTACCAACACTTTACATGTTGAGTTTATAATTTTGTTCAGTGTAAATCAAACCGCCTGATTTATTCATCAAAGCAGCTTCACAGGTGCCCTTGGTGCCACAGAGTTTGCACTGATTATACAGTACACTTGTCACAGCAGTTTGCTGCTTCTGTTTGTCACATAGCCTTTCAGCTATGCCTGAGTTGTGTGCTTTTCCACAACAAAATTGTAAAACACAAAAGCTTTATGGCCTGGCCTGTTGGTTCTGCTATGATGTAAGTACCAGGGTTGGGGTCAATTCCAATTTATTTAAAAATTGGAATTCCTGAATTAACGTTGAATTAAAATGATTGAATTTGAATTAGACTGTTTGAATTGGAATTGTGAAAACCTTTTAATATTTGGAATTGTATTGGATTTGAATATTTATACATTTCCCAGTTATTTCCCAGAAATTAAAGAACTTAGTATCAAAAATGTACAATAGGATTTGTTTTAAATCATTTTTGCTTGGCTGAACAGTGAAATGTTTAGCCCGAGGGAATAGTATTTGAATTTGTGGAATTGTTAGAGATAATATTGAATTGAGAAATTCAATGAGCATTAAAAGTGAGACAACTCCTCGGATATTAGGGCCCTATAAAATCTTAGTTGCAGATGGAATCATGGAATCCAGACATTAAAACGGAATTAAAATGTTTTATTGAACTTATTAGGAAATGCAGTGAAATGAAGTGAATCATAAGACATGAACAAAATGCATCAGTGATTCATATTTTCCTGCAACTTTCTGAAACGGCACAGGAATGCCCCTGTCTGTGTGTATGTTGTGCGTGCATATGTCTACACTTTGTATAGCCTTTAGCGATGATGCTAATGATAACCTTCTTCTGTTAGAGATGGAAAGGCTTTCCCAAAAATCTTCTCACTTAAATGTTAACTACAAAGTAGCCTATGCCTACCAGGCAGAATGATATCATGACTATTTGTGTCAATCCAGTGGCCATTTGTTTTGCAAACTCTGCATTCACATGAGCGCTACAGCAACACCTCTTAACCAAACAGAGGTTTCTTTCTGGTGCACACTTTCATTTAAGGGTAACATTTCTCAGACTTAAAAAAATGGTCTCCTTGTGTGGTTTAAACATTGTTGTGGACTTAGAGCATGCAATGTTGTTGTTCTTCTATAAAAAGAAAAGAAAATGTCATGTGAATTTGATAGGAGAAACAAAATGGAAACCTGGAATAACAAAATGGAATTTTGGGGGGAAAAAATACAGAATCAGGCAAAGAACTGATTTTATGTGGCGCTATTCAAGCATTTATCCGCATCCTGCATTAGTATTAGCTGCCCTTGTGTGTAACCGGTGGGTTTTAGCTGGTACAGCTACCGTGGTGGGATTGTTGTTTGGGTGTTTTCCTCGGGTTCATGGCATGTTGGTCAGTGTTTCTGATGTGCATCAAATGAGGTCATAAAAAAAAAATCTGCTTACAGCTAAAAGCTTGGATTTATACACACTTTTCAGATGTAACAACTATAGTGTAGAAGCCAGCATGTACAGTGAGCTCCAAAAGTGAAATTATAAAATGATTGAGGTTTAAGTGTAGACTGTCGGCTTTAATTTGAGTGTAATGACATCCGTATCAGGTTAACCATTTAGAAATTATAGCACTTTCTGTACATAGTCCCCCCCATTTTAAGGTACCAAAAGTATTGGGACAAATTCACTTATTTGTGTAATAAAGTAGTCAAAAGTTTTTACTATTTGGTCCCATTTTCCTAGCACGCAATGAGGTTGGCCCGGGCATCATTGAAGTCCAGTAGAGCACTTCATTATTACACAAGCTTCCAACTTACCTGACTTCGTTGTTAAAGTATATTAAAAAACATTAGATATCAAACCCGTTCACAGGGTTGGTTAACTCTTGAGGTTCCTCGTGTCTCCACCGAATTACTGTAGGTAAATCCGCTTTTAGTTTTAATGCATCTCATTGCTAGAACCAACTGCAAAATACACTGCAATTGGACGCTCTGATGCCGCTTGGGCAATTTAAAATATTGATTGTGAAACTATTTTCTGAGGAATGTGCCTGTTTTTCTTGATTGTTGTGCTGTATTTTGGTTTTGTTAATCTGATGTTGATTTGATTGTTCTATTAATTGTATGTACAGATCTCCCTGTGGTGACTCTGTTTTTAAATGAAGGTAAAAAATTAAATAAAAAAAATACAAAATGCATTTAAGCTTGTGACTCTACAAATGTGTTGGATTCTTATGTTGTTTGTTTCCGTTATGTTTCCGATAATTTTGTTCCTAATAGAAATTAATGGTATATAATGCATTGTGTCATGTTGGAGTCACCTTTACTGTCAATAAGAATAGAATGTTTCTAAACACTTCTACATTAATGTTGATGCTACCATGATTACAGATAGTCCTGAATGAATCGTGAATAATGATGAGTGAGAAAGTTACAGACCCACATATGTGAACCACCGGTTCGATTCAGTTTTATGTAGCAACATTTGAAATTGTGTTTATTTGACATTGGATAAATGTAGAGACACAGAGCTAGAACATGGTATATCATACAATACAGTTGAGGAACAAGGGGAAAATATTTCTGCTTTGAAAGTTGATCAACTTGTAAACCCCCCTTGAATGTTTTGATACACCTTCTGGAGAGTTCTTCTTTGTCTACACCCATTCAGCATCATTCATACCCTCTTAAGCATTAGCCCCAACCATCTCTTTAAGGATTCACGTGAGGCCATGTGCTATACAGAGGGAATACTTAGTGTACTAAGCAACCAAAGATTTCAAGACTTAAAGCTGGTTTATACTATGTCTATAGACATGTCTATATACAGTTGTCGCAGTGACATCATGAACATTCAAAATGGTCGTTATGAAAACGTACGAACATAAAAATTACAGGCTGCATGGCATCAGCAGCCTGGTGGTCCAAAATAGCGTAACTGGTGTATTTTAACACAAATAAACCCATCCATTTAAAAATAAATGTAGTATATGTCAATCTAGCAAACCAGGCATCTAAAAGCAACTTTCTAAACAATTTATCTGTTTTGGTTTGTTTCTAGCTTGTTAGCTCGCTAACTAATGTTAAGTTAGCTGGCTAGCCAATTCAAAAAATGACTATATCATATAGCTGACAATGTCTTAACTTAGCTAATTTGTATTCATTATTACAGGAAAATAAACTCACAACAAGATGATTATTTACAAGTTAATGGTGAGCTAATTACATAAAATAACTTACGGTTGTGAGTGTGGTGAAATAAAGCAGGGCATTCTAACAGAGATTTGTTTTTACTTGGACACTGGTTGGCTAAACGTTAAATCCTAATTTGACTTTGGTGCAGGTCCGGTTGTTCTTCACATTACCGTCTCTGGTAAACGCACACTATATCTAATAAAATAAAAGTGTATTCGTCACATGCACACGATACAGAAGGTGTAAACGGTACCGTGAAATGGTTACTTGGATGGTAGAGTCTTTTTTTGTTTTAGGCATCTAGCTAGCTAAACAATGAACCATAATTCCAACTCATAACATTACTACCCTACATGACTCTATAGTTAGCTAAAGCTTACCAACTACTTTCAATGTTAGTTAGTTAGATAACATTAGGCTAAAACAAGCAATGCAAATGGCTCTGAGATACCAATATTACTACACAGATCATACACGTAATGTTAGCTAGCGAGTCAACCAGTTAATGTTAGCTAGCTAGCTAACAATACATTTTAACTGAAAAATGACTTCATCACAAAATTAGAAATGTATCATATCTGAATATGGAGCTAGCTAGACTGTCTTACTCGTGTACATGGTTGAACGCTTCTCCCTCTCTATTACAGATGCCATTGTTGCCCTTGGTTTGAAAATGTAATCCGGAGGCAGGTGTTTTATACAACAGCCTTCCTTCTTTGTATTCTCTTTTCGACTCCCTCCGCATAGTTGCAACCAAATGCCTGAATTTTCTCCATTTCCTTAGCTATCATACTCTGCTTCCACCGGCATTCCAATGATTTCAAAACTCAGTCCTCCAGAAAGTGGAGAGCATTAGCAACACTTTTGCAGTTCTTCGTGATATCTTTTTTATTGGGAACAAAATAATCTAAAACACAACCAATACGAATGGCAAATGCATCCAACAAATGTGTAGAGTCATAAACTTGATGTAATCATTGCAGGCTGTGAATATGGGACCAAATGCGTAACTTTTCGACTAGTTTAATACACATATGAAGTGAATTCTTTTCCAATAGTTTTGGTCCCCTAAAATGGGGGGACTATTTAAAACAAAATATGGAATTTGTTAATGGTTCACCTCATATGGATAAAAGTACCCTCAAATTAAAGCTGACAGTCTGCCCTTTAACCTCCTCGTCAGTGTATCATTTAAAATCCAAAGTGCTGGAGTACCGAGCCAAAATAACAACAAAAAATGTACTGTCCCAATACTTTTGGAGGGCATTGTATGTGAATTGGTTGCTGTATGCTCCTCCCCACCATACACTTCTGGTAATTTAAGATTTTCACTTCAATGGAGATTTATAGACTGACTGCAGTAAAAATAACTCTAACACGATATTCAATGGCATGGTGAACATTCAAATTCAGAAAATCTTAACTGTTGCATTTCCTGGGCTATTCGGTTGAAGTAGTTTAAAAAGAACAGGCAAACAAGTAAGGAAAAGACAACAGATGGACAGAAAAACATAAGAATAGAATTAAACAAAGGAGATCCATAGAGAATTACTTTTGATTGTAAAAAAATAAGATACATCTGGTAATTCACTGCACATTGGCATTTTTTCTTAATTTTAATTATAAATATTCCAGACCCAAAACTGTAGTACACATTGTTTGAGCCATCTACTCTAAAAGCTTAGCTAAAGCCCTTGGCTTGGAGAAGTACTCTTCTCCCATACAGAAGAGGGTAACAGTAATGGATCCCAAGAGGGAGGGCTATAGGAGAGCTTTCTCTCTCTCCTCTCTCTTTCTCCCTCTCTGATATTCTACCCACTTCAATCTCTATTGGCTTTCTCTTTCCATCTTGTTTTAGTTAGCATGTCACTGGCCTTCATGTCTTCTATGCTGAAATCCTGACTGACATTGAGATTGGCCATTACCATCTCCTGTGGCTTCTTCCTCCTTTGAAAATACCCCATCAGAATAAAACCTGTCTTCTTCAGCAGGCTACCAACCATTACTGACAAATGACATTTCAATGGACGAACAAAGTTGGTTAAAAGGCTAGAAGTCATTACAGTGTGAAGAGTATACAAGCAGGATACTTACTTACCTATGCTCAAGGGAATGTCTGATAAGGTGTTTTGTTAAACACTAGAATAACAGAGGCCCAGAAGGTAAAATAAAGATGGGATTTATCTCTACCGAGTGGGAAGAGACAACAACAACAACATGATCTTCAGTACCAAAGTTCTGATCCTTGTTGTCAGCTTTACTATCATGGTGCATCAGATCTCAGTGGTGAGTGACAGACATTTCTCTATTATTGTCCAACCCATCTGTCTCTCCCTCAGACTTCATGCATCTATACGTCCATGTCAGTGGAGATGGATTTGGGTTAGCCTGCCACAGAGCTTTTCTACAGCCTTTTTTTCTCAATGGGATTACATTGTGTTGTGATGTTTTCTTTTAGAGATTGCAGGTTTGGGCTACAGTATGATAGACAGCTACATGGATAGTAAACTTCTTTCACCTTACAGGGTCCCGTGCACGTTTTGAGGACAGCTCACCTCGGATCTTGGAACACCCCTCTGACTTGATCGTGTCCAAGGGGGAACCCGCAACCCTCAACTGCAAGGCAGAGGGGCGGCCTAACCCCACTGTGGAGTGGTACAAGGATGGGGAGCGGGTGGAAACGGACCGGGATGACCCTCGATCTCACCGAATGCTCCTTCCCAGCGGCTCCCTCTTCTTCCTGCGTATCGTCCACGGACGACGCTCCAAACCAGATGAGGGCGTCTACACCTGTGTGGCACGTAACTACCTTGGAGAGGCTGTCAGTCGAAACGCTTCACTGGAAGTAGCCAGTAAGTCTTTGTCATTTTACTTGCTGTTATTGTCACCCCATGACCTGTCTCTCTCTATGTCTCTCTGTCCCTTTGTCTCTCTCAAAGCACAACAGGTGAAGAGGATAGGCTTTCATCTGCTATCTTGAACTTCTGAAAATATGACCATTTGGAGAGACTTGTCTATTATTGTGGCCCTTAGGCTCACGTGGTCATCACTAGTTGTCACAGTCATAAACCCTGCCTATTTCTACAATTGATATATTTTTTATCTGATTTTAACCCTAACCTTAACCACACTGTAACCTTTTGCTTAACCATAAATTAAGACCAAAAATAACATTATTATTATTTTATTTTTTAAATATAACAAATTATGACTTTGTGTCTGTGGTAACTAGTGACAACTGCATCATTTGCCACTTTCTCTCTTTCTCCTTGTAATTGTGGCAGTGTGGCATGACCCTGGGCTGAATGCAGGTCCTTTCTGCCGTTAGGAAATGGATTAGTGGAGTGTGCTGATTAGGAAAAGGAGCGTAACAGATGAGGGAATGTCTCCTCGTTTAAAAACACAAAACAGCAATTTGCCTGCATCTTATCTTCCACCAGAGCACAGAGCCAGCCAGGCCTCCTCAGCCTCAGCCTCTAACTGCTCATGGCACACTGACTTCCACAGCTCATGTTCAAAAATAGGGCCAGCTTTATTTCAGCTTACACACTGAGTGATATATCCACACTCATAAGCGGTAGAACATGAAATATTAGAGAAAAACTAAAAATATTAGAGCAGAACAGCTTCCAGAGGAAAACATTTAAGCACCACAGTTATATTGCTGTTTTTGATGATGAATTCTCCTCAGCCAGTGGAGATGTAGTCGGAGATGACAGTCCTACCAGTAAGGCTATGCATCACCTAGATGCAAGCACTCTAACGGTGACTAACTGCAGTAATGACTATTGTCCTAGGTCTGGTGCCTCTGGGTAGCTGGTGAATATGTTGATTATGATTTATTAGTACTGAATTGCTACCATGGTAACGATAGTGAAATCACACTGAGATCAATGCAACTCCTGACTTGGGAGTAGCTCAGTGGAAAGATACATTGAATTGCTGTGGCATCTAGGCATGCCTAGAACTGACCTCTGAACCATGACACCCCACCCTGCCCTGACTGTCATGGGGATTGGCTACAGTAGAGTATTACCTCAACAGGGTTGTCGAATTTCTACACAGTTCATTCCTTCCACACAATCAGTCCCTTCACTGCACAAATGCATCGGAAGTGACATGTATTTCATGCTTAAATGTTTTTCGCCTTCGGGGTCCACAACTCATGCTTCGGTATAACTAGACACTGTTGCTTAATTTGACTTCCTCAGAATAACTTTCATGTCGGGTATGGAAATACTAAACAGTCAATTATTGCTGGCTGTGTTCTTGTTGTTGGCATGAATAAACTGTAAGCGACCAGCTGAATAGCAGGGCTGTTGAAGCGCCTAGATAATGAGATATTGTGTATGAATCCATTCACATATTCCTCCCAGAAATAGCAGTGTTCTGCTCTGTCGGTTAGCCTTTATGTAAGAAGAAGAGGAAAGTGGTATCTATTTCAAAGCCATGAATGTGAATGTCTGTCTGAGGGAGCAAACAGCCGCGTTCTTTGAGCTGGATTAAAATAAAGTAGGACAAATAAAAAATAAAACTTGCTTGAAAGGCTTTAGGGCCAGATGTCTCTCTTTCTCCTGATGGGAGGATTATGAAGGACTGACATTTTGGACTGCAGCTTGTTTCTTGGCCTCTTCTACACTACAACTCTGCCACTGGTCTCTTCTTTAAACCCTGAAGAAGAAATACAGGAGAGATGTTTTCTGTATGGACAGATATCGCAGTGGCCAAACTGTTCATTTAAACTCTCTTTATTGTTACTACAATACGTTACACATTTTTTCTTGTCATAATCATTTACATAAAGGATTAGAGATTTTGAATAATCAAGTTGGCTTTAACAAGTGCCTAAGGGTGAATTTGCAGGCATGAGTTCAATCATTGAAACACAACAGGCTCAGGAGACCTGGCACTGCCTGAGTCCCTCTTTAACCTCAGTAAACACAGACAATGGCTGGATTAAATCAATCCCTCCTCTCGACAGGCGCCCACTGGCTCTATTAGCCATGACACGGCAGTAGCAGAGCGATAGAATTAGACCACCTCTAATGGGTGTACTCCTACTGTATTGAGACAAAAGAACAATGACTGACTGACCATCAGGTCACTTTACTCTAGGACCTGCTCTCAGCTAGAACACTTTCACTTGCCTGCCAGGCTCCCATCCCATACACATCTCCATCTACATTGACATTTTAGTAAATTAGCAGACGCTCTTATCCAGAGCGACTTACAATTTGTGTGTTTATCTCAAGATGGCTAGGTAAGACGACTACATATCACAATCGTAGCGGATACATTTTCCCTCAATAAATATGTTATTAGCAAAGTCAGTGCTAGTAGGAAAGGGATGGAGGGTGCCAGGACAGAGTAGAGCTCTGACTGGGCTGAGCGGGAGCTGCCTTGCGCTGCTGTACACAGCTTGCCACTATGTCCTCTGGTTAGTGGTTTTTCGTCATAAATCTTGTTCTGCAGAGTGGTCATTCGCTGGCACAGCCACAAAGTCATAAAATCATATTTTAACCTTAACCACACCACATCTAATTCCTAACTCTAACAAATTAAGAACAAAAATCTAATTTTTGTTTTCATGCATTTTTACAATATAGACAATTTTGACTTTGCAGCTAGCGGATATCGCTCAGTTCAAGGGCAAGATTCATCCCAATTGAAGTCAACCTGTCCCTCCAACAACTCTGCCCAACCTCTCAACCCTGTCCCCCACGTCACCTTTTAGAGTGCCCCCTCAATCCTCACCTTCTCCCTACACTCCTCCCCAATCCTGTCAACCCTACTCCATCCTGCCTTGAGAATGTTCAGTGAATCTGATCACTGACTGATGTTTAGTCTAGTGGTGTCCATAGTGAACTGAATGACAAGGGCCACACGATGCAAAGCAGCCTACGGGCCGCCCCCAGGTGGTTAGGGTAGGTAACAACATCTCCTCCCCGCTGATCCTCAACACTGGGGCCCCACAAGGGTGCGTTCTGAGCCCTCTCCTGTACTCCCTGTTCACCCACGACTGCGTGGCCACGCACGCCTCCAACTCAATCATCAAGTTTACGGACGACACAACAGTGGTAGGCTTGATTACCAACAACGACGAGACGGCCTACAGGGAGGAGGTGAGGGCCCTCGGAGTGTGGTGTCAGGAAAATAACCTCACACTCAACGTCAACAAAACTAAGGAGATGATTGTGAACTTCAGGAAACAGCAGAGGGAACACCCCCCTATCCACATCGATGGAACAGTAGTGGAGAGAGTAGCAAGTTTTAAGTTCCTCGGCATACACATCACAGACAAACTGAATTGGTCCACTCACACAGACAGCATCGTGAAGAAGGCGCAGCAGCGCCTCTTCAACCTCAGGAGGCTGAAGAAATTCGGCTTGTCACCAAAATCACTCACAAACTTCTACAGATGCACAATCGAGAGCATCCTGGCGGGCTGTATCACCGCCTGGTACAGCAACTGCTCCGCCCTCAACCGTAAGGCTCTCCAGAGGGTAGTGAGGTCTGCACAACGCATCACCGGGGGCAAACTACCTGCCCTCCAGGACACCTACACCACCCGATATTACAGGAAGGCCATAAAGATCATCAAGGACATCAACCACCCGAGCCACTGCCTGTTCACCCCGCTATCATCCAGAAGGCGAGGTCAGTACAGGTGCATCAAAGCTGGGACCGAGAGACTGAAAAACAGCTTCTATCTCAAGGCCATCAGACTGTTAAACAGCCACCACTAACATTGAGTGGCTGCTGCCAACACACTGACACTGACTCAACTCCAGCCACTTTAATAATGGGAATTGATGGGAAATGATGTAAATATATCACTAGCCACTTTAAACAATGCTACCTTATATAATGTTACTTACCCTACATTATTCATCTCATATGCATACGTATATACTGTACTCTATATCATCGACTGCATCCTTATGTAATACATGTATCACTAGCCACTTTAACTATGCCACTTTGTTTACATACTCATCTCATGTTTACATACTCATCTCATGTATATACTGTACTCGATACCATCTACTGTATCTTGCCTATGCTGCTCTGTACCATCACTCATTCATATATCCTTATGTACATATTCTTTATACCCTTACACTGTGTATAAGACAGTAGTTTAGGAATTGTTAGTTAGATTACTTGTTGGTTATTACTGCATTGTCGGAACTAGAAGCACAAGCATTTCGCTACACTCGCATTAACATCTGCTAACCATGTGTATGTGACAAATAAAATTTGATTTGATTTATTATTGCCATGACTACTCTCCCATCTCCCCACTTCAAAACATTAACAGATGGCCACTACAACTGGACTAAAGCTGCACTCTTGCTAAATGCTAAATATTGAGATTAATGTCACTTAAAAATACAGTGCTGAATATTCTGAGGATATTCTTAATCTCTTAATCTGTATATCCCTGAAGCATTACAATTATGAAAATAAATGGCATTGTCCCAGAATAGGAATGTAGCAGTAACAGTAAAGTATGAAAATGTATGCACTCAATGTAGTTTGCTTTGCTCTGGATAAGTGTCTGCTAAATGTTTAAAATGTAAATGTAACAATTATTACAGTAGTAACCATGGAGCATAATGGTTAGTCATTTAACAACATTGTTTAAGCTGAACTAAAGAAATTGCAGGAGGTAGATGAATATGGGCTTTATTTATCCCCAGGCCAGGACCTTAGGTGCCCTCTTCTCCACTCCTGTCACAGTAAGGTGAGGTTGGGATAGTTCAGATTCAGGATGTCCTTGTACTTACTCACCACCATTGGGAATCACAGTGTGAGTCACGTCTGGTACAAAGACTGTGCTTTGGACGTTACTTCAGGAAGTCCCCTGGCCATCTGTCTGTGTGAGAATATCAGAGGTTCCTGTGGTGCCATCATCATCATTTCATAAAAATATAACAGTGTGTGAATTCTGTGAAAGGACTTTTAGCATGTCAGCCTTTAAAGCCTGGGTGCAGGAGGGATCGTATTAACTTCCAACAGCTTCAAAGAGTTGCTTTTGGCTGCTCGCACTGCACAGAGTTGGGGGGAAATTATCTGAGGCTACTTTCCGCTCTCTGACACTTGTTTCAAGCCCTCAAATGGCCCACATTCTGGGACTTCTGTGGTTGAATGTGTGGATGAGAGTGGAGGAGTGTTTGTGTGTGTGGATTAGCTCATTGGCTCTATAACCATGTATTCTCTTCAGTTCCCTCGACATGGCTGGGTAGTGATGGTGTCTGTGCTCCTGGTCTCGTCTCCACACCGGCCCTTTACAGACGGATCTCTAAAAATAATTCACCACTTTCAATTAGCCCTCAGCTCTCTGAAGCTTTTCAAACAAGCAGCCAGCTGAGTGGGGACTACAGAACAGACTGTTGGGAAGGGTGTGTGCTTTGTCAGGTAATAGCTCATCCATCAATTGTCTAAAGGGGTTCTTTAATTGTGTTGGCGTCTCCTTTTGTTGGGTTTTGGGGGCGGGTGGGACGGGAGCTCAGGGGGTTCCGTTACACCCCTGAAGGGACAGATGTTCAGGCGTGCCTGTAAATGTTCCCTTAAACTGCCCCCCTGCCTATGTACTTAACTCACCCCAGACTGTAGGGGTGCAACTGCTACTATTTGGATGAGCTGATAGGCCTTGTGTATCTTAGACTCAGATGAGGTGGATATATTACAATCTGAGACAGAAAAAACTCCAGTTGGATGTGATGAGGAATTCTGACAAGCTTTTTAATGTTCTGAACAAGCCTTTACTTTTGAAACAAATGGGAAACAGAAATCGACTTTTCTAAAAGTTTAAATGTCACGTCAATGACAAAGTCCAGTCTCAGCTGAGGAATTAAATGTGCTTCATTATAATACAGAAAAAATGCCTCCAAATGATCAAAAGTAGAGATACTGCTGCATTTGAACAGGCAGCGACTTCAGGCAGCCAGAGAGTGTGAGACAGATTGTCTCATATTGGGGGGCTGGCGAGAGGGGGGAGGTTGAGCAGACAGATCGACAGATGACCACTTCAATCATGACAGCGGATCTGAAACGCAGCCGGCTCAGCGACGGCTCAGCGACGGCTCAGCGACGGCTCAGCCACCATTTGTCTGCTTCTCAGAGATTGGAATATTCATAGCAACACGTTTCCCAAGATAATTGCAGCCCTTACAACTGAAGATAGAGGAGAGAAAGTCTCTACACTCTAGATGGCTGTGATAAACTAAAAGAGATGGTAGTCAGTCACTGTAGTTGTGAATATAAATGCCATTTTAAAAGACACAGGTAGCTGCTGTGTTGATGAGGGATCTGTCAAACACACGTCAGGGGATAAGTGATGGGGGTAGTGTGGCTTAGCTGGAGAGATATCCAGTTGACAGACAGGTGATGAGTTCACTAATGTGTTTAGTATAGATTAACTGATGTTTGAGATTGGACTAATTCACCGCATATTTGCAGTCCTAATTTATTTGATTAGGTGTTGATGCATTACCGTGCTAACAGATGGATAGTTTGACAGGCAGGTAGATGGTCTTGGTCTGATTGTTTACTTCGTAAAATACCAACCTAAGATATTTATAAAGGTATAAGAAGATATGTTATTCTGGAGTAGTGTGTGTTGGTCAAGGAGGAAAGGATACATAGGGAGGGTCACCTGCAGACCCTCAGATTGTGTGTGTGCATTTTCAACACTGGAATAGTAGTGCTGCACAGGTTTCTTGAGGCCTCGGCCAGGCATCAGAGCACATACAGTTTCTTTCCTCTGTCAATCATTGCTGGGATTTAATGACAAAGGTTGCTGCCAAGTCAAGCCTCTCATCCGGTCTTCCTTTGCAGAGAAAAGGCTGATAAACTCACTGTGTGACAGTGACATAAAGATCATGTCCCCTTTTTTAGTTCTGTCGTCGTTGTGTCACTGTCAGATTTGTAGTGCGGAGATGTGAGTTAGCATAGTTTCCAGTGTGAAGCAGAAGCATTGCATTAATGTGTGATGCCATTTTTCCCTCTGACAGGTTAAATTATTAATGTGTTTGTATTTGTTTACTCTGTGTTGGACTGAGAGATGTGCATTATTCATCCACTCTGACAGTAGAGACTGCAGACTAGGATGCGGCACAGGAAACATCAAAACACTGCACAACAAGGAAGTTGCCAGGGATTTGAACAGTCATGTACAAGCACAAAACACAATGTACTGCTTTCACCCAATCAGCTTGTTTTCCTCTCGTCTAACACAACGTGCCATTTGAACACAGGAGTGATTGGTTGCTGATAATGGGCCTCTGTACGCTTATGTAGATATTCCATTAAAAATCAGCCATTTCCAGCTACAATAGTCATTTACAATATTAACAATGTCTACACTGTGTTTCTGATCAATTTGATGTTATTTTAATGGACGTATAAAGGTACTAAATTAATAGATAAAAACAATCTGCTATATAGTTTGACTCTGTCTATTTTTCCAAATGTGTTTACCTACCAGGTCAAATAAATGTACAGTAATATGAATAGATAGCCTAAACCATGTCTATGCTCTCCTCTTCCCAGTCCTGAGGGATGACTTCCGCCAGGCCCCCAGTGATGTGGTGGTGGCAGCCGGTGAGCCAGCGGTCCTGGAGTGTGTTCCCCCCCGCGGTCACCCTGAGCCCACCGTCTCCTGGAAGAGGAACAATGCCCGCGTCAGCAGCAAGGATGACCGCATCTCTGTGAGTCTCACCTGTACAGTTTTTCACGGCACTGTATGACCCCTGAACTATGACCCCTAGTTTCAGCATCAAGCTCATTAGAGTTAGAAGTAAAACCCTCTAGAGTTTGCATACACTAGAGTTCCAACCCACTCAAGGTCCAACCAAACCTCACTGAGCTCAGTGCAGTTAAGTCCCAAGTCAACCCAAACTGTCTCAAAGGCCATTAATATAATTAATGATGCATGCTGATGATGGTGGAATCCTTAATGATACATGCTGATGAAGGTGGAATCATAAATTATACATCCATTTGAAGTGCTGATGTCAGATGGTGGAAGTACTGCCGCTCCTCTGAAAAGCCCAAAGGCTAATACATGGAGTGATATGATGACCTGTCATCACTGTCTTGTTTTTCAGATGCGTGGGGGCAAGCTGATGATCTCCTACACCAGGAAGAGTGATGCTGGCATGTATGTGTGTGTGGGCACCAACATGGTGGGAGAGAGGGACAGTGACCCTGCTGAGTTGGTGGTGTATGGTGAGTCTCTCACGTGTGTGTGTGTGTGTGTGTGCATCACGCTGTCTTCATGTGTGTAACTCTGGGTCTCTCTATGTAGAGCGTCCTGTGCTGATACGGAGGCCGGTGAACCAGGTGGTGATGGAGGAAGAAACCGTTGATTTCCTGTGTGAGGTACATGGAGACCCCGCCCCCACGATACGCTGGCGTCGAGAGGAGGGGGAGCTCCCCCGCGGGAGGTGAGGACACATTGACGGACAGGTCCACTCACTAATAGAAAATAAACTGATTGATTGATTGACATCTGAAGAGATAGACAAAACACTCAGTGACACATTGATTGATGGAGTGCTGGAGGTACAGACTGACAGAATGAGGAAAGCCCATTCACCAGGAATGCACAGGCATGTGCACAGATACCTGTGCAGAGCTCATGCCCTGTTCCTCTTCCAGTCTCCGAAGTGCCCTTTTTGGTGGTGGTATAATCTTCCGCAAAATGAATTTGTTGTATAAATATTGTGTCATTGTTGTTCGGAGCCCACTTCCCACAATTCGTTGTGGCGTCATCAAGTTTGCCACCCCCCTAGTTTAAATTTCAACACTTGATAACACTTGATTTAGCCTCCATCAATAATATTCGCTCTGGTTGGCTGATACACATAGCAGAGAGAGGCAGAAAGATGTAGAGAGGAGAGGCTGCATCTCTGACCCAACTCCACCTGTTCTTCAGTCGGGAGTTGCACATGTATGTCATGGCAGCAGCAACACAGGCAGTCCAGACTCTCGCTAACCACCATATACTAAAATATCAACACAAGCAACTGACAGCCAGCCATATATCATGAGTTAGAAGATTATTAATATTATATAATTAAGTTATTCTTATTATTTGATATGAGCTTTGAATATAAATCATAATCGGTAAAATAAATCGCTCTAGATCACTAGCAGATTTCCATCAATCATCAATATCAATGATCAATTGATAGCCCACCCTCTTTTTCGATGTTGTCGTGACTTTACTTTCATTAATCTGATGACTGTTATTTATCGAATCAACTAACTATGTTTAATTGTTACCTGATTTAAATTAATCATGTAACAATGCACTCATTAGGAGTTTGGGGCATCATGTGAGCGGTTGTTTAAAGAGTTACCATTCACGAATTAACTCTAAAGGTCTTTACCGATCACATCCATAAAACAGTCAATGTATTAAATCATAACCTCTTATCATATCATTCTGAACAGTCGTAACCTCATGCATCTGCAAAAACCCCAGCCTTACTTACTATACAAATTGGTTTATTTGTTTATTTACTAGCTAACTAAATAATAACACAGAATAAACATACCCACTTAATGCATGATGAAAAGGTCCCTAGCGGACTGACACAATATGGTGGCTCTTTACACAACAACAAGGAGAGAGAGAGAGAGAGAGAGAGAAAAAGAAAGAGACACTTATCGTTGATACATTTTTGAAACGTTTCTCACAGCACTCATATTCTTTGCACACAAACCTCCACACGTTTGAAGTAAGAAATCATGAATGTATTCACTGGCCTTTCAGCGGCACGCTTGTATGGCTCTGATTGTCCGAAAGGGGTCTTCCCTTTCCCGTCTTCTGCTATTGTTCACTCTGGAAGATGCTCCTTGGAAGGTGGCTAGCCAGCCGTGTCGACGGTTCCCATTGGTGATGAGAGTAGTAGAATATGGTGATTTGAGAAGAGTGGTCCCACTTAAATTCACTTTTCTAGATATTTGACGTTGAACAGCTAATTAGCCGTACCAGTGATTGTCTGGAAGGTGAGCTTCTCGCCTCTTCGCCGTGTTGATATTCAAGGTTCAAACCACTCTGGACGTGTGCTGCAGCTCTACACGCCTCTCTGGTCTGGGAGGTGAGTTTATTTTCTCCACCTCGTGCTGAGGTTCAATGTTCCAAAAAAAATAAAATAATAATTTTCCATATTTCATATACAACGTTAAGGATGGAGACTTCATACCTGTAGTGTGTATACTTTTCAAGTTACAGTATTTCCTTTAAAACCTTTTTACCGGCATTACAAAATAACAACCCATATGACATGATTATTCTTTAGATCACCACTGACCATTCCCCACATTCTTATATTAGAAATATGTTCCAGTATTCACTTTTAGGACGTGTTAGAGAAATCAAATCAAAATCAAATCGAGTTTTGGCGGGAAGACTGTCTGTGTCGACAAAGCACATTCCTTGGTGGATTTTGGAGAGGGACAATGTAAATCATGTGTTTAGGAAGCACTGGAACTAGCTTGATTACAATTTGTGATGAGCAAGTGTGTTGCATGAATAAATAGGGCTATGTTTATTTCTTTGCTACAGAGGCATTCGGTATAATTTCAAGATATGAATTATAAAAGTTATGTTTTTTTAAGCGGTGGGTCATTTTGAGCACTTGTCCTCTGAATGGTCTGTGCATGGCCCTGGTGATGCACATGGGTTTAAAGTATATGACATATTGATTGATGCAGTGCTGGAGGTACAGACAGACTGACAGAATTAGGGAAGCTCATTCACCAGGGATACATATGGGATTAAAGTATGTGACCAAGAAAGCACAGCTACAGTAACTACTCATTTATGCATGCCTTCCCTTCCCTCAGCCAATACAAATGCATGACTTGAAGGCCAGTGAGGATTCATTAGTTAACATGTGACGCTACGACTTGACTATGCAGTTGAAAGATCATCTGGGGGACAAAATATAAATATTTATATTATTATGATTATGCTGTAACTACGGGGAGGGGCAGTGGGTGGGTAAGAAAATAAAAATACTTGAGGTGGTCTCATGGTGGCGGAGGTGACTCACTCTGCCCATTCTGATTGGCTATTTAACCCTAACACAGTTGACTTGTAAATCTCTCTCTGCAGATCTATTAAGTTATAGGGTTGAGTCATCCTTTCTGTATTTAATTGTTTTTTTTATCTACAGTTTCAGATTACTTCATACAGTTACATTTTGATGGGTCAGAGGGTCAGGTACATTCAAGGTCACGTTTACATAGTTCAAGGCAGTGCTTCTCACACCTGGTCCGTCTCCAAAATCTGCCTTGCCTACTACTTACTAAAACTACATACTGTGTACTAATCGCACCACATACCATTTAGAACATACAAAACAAATGCAGTAAGCAACAAATATCATCTTACTGGGCTCATCCTACTGAGAATGTGTTGTCTAATGCACAATTGCGATGATTCCCTCCATTCATTCATTCGAGTACAGTGCGTTCCTTATCTCATTATTAACTGATTATCACACGTGAGTCTGGAATGACGATTCTCTTCTTTAAAAGTGTGCATTGAATTCTACTAGATGAAAACCCAAAATGAGTATAACGTCCTGGCATTCTAAAGCTTACTTGAGTCTCGAAATGTCACATACTATAAAACGTTCTATTTTCGCATATTTAAAATTCATACTATTTGGAACAGAAGTATGGGTATTCTGACATGGGCCTGGTCTTTCTGTCTCGATGGTTAGATTCGTAAAAATACTTTTGACTGTGTGTCTCTGTTCCAGGTTTGAGATCCACAGTGACAACAGCCTACGTCTGACTAGGGTGAGAGGGGAGGACGGGGGAACTTACACCTGTATGTCTGAGAACAGCGTGGGCAAGACAGAGGCTTCAGCCACGCTAGAGGTCCATGGTAAGAAACAAAGATTCTCTCTCTCTCTCACTCAATCACACACACTGATATGTGTTCTCACCCTTCTCATACTGTACAGTACGGTCACACACTGTTATGTCCACTTCATTTGACAGTGGTCATTTAGAGTTGTCAAAGCTCTGCCCATCCATCCGTGTGTGTTGGAATACATGTTGACATATCAATGTATTTGTGGTGGGCTTTCTTCTCTTCAACTCCACTGACAGAAGCTTATGCTAAACCGTATGGATTACTCCCTCTGACAGCTGTTTGGGAGATGGTGCACTTTAACACACTGCCAAAAAGCAGGACCACTATTAATAAGAAGTGTGTGTGTGTGTGTGTGTGTGTGTTGTCTGAGTGGGCAGCAGGGTTGACTTCATCCTCCATTGCTTTTGTCAGTCCTGATGAAATCTAAACCCTACCTCTTCAAACAATGCCTTCCCTTCCTTCTGTTCCGTGTTTCATTGACTATGTAGTAGATGTCATGTTTTCATTTTACTGTAGTCAACCATCTCATTCTGTTTTATTTCCCCCACACCATTCTGACTTTGTTTGTAGATTTTTTGTTCCAAATACATTTTAAAAGCTAGGGGGGTTATAATAGTTAATGCATTCAGTATCATCAGCACCTAATGGTTTAAAAGAGCCTGTAAACATGACTTACTGCATGGTCAGGATTCTAGTCTACTGGCCTGTTGCAGCACTCAGGCAGTGCAGTAAGTAAGCCTGTACTCTGACACAGTGACTTAATGTGCACCAGATTAAGGATTGGTATCAAACAAACACATCTGCTGTACTCTTATTAAAGAAGTGTGTTGAGATATGAGGTCAAAGTTCAGACATTCACTTCGTTTGTTACCACAGAAACCCATGATTGCTGAATGTGAAATTATTCCAATTTATATTGTAAAAAAAAAAAATCTAAATATTAAACGGTAACAGAACTGCCAATACATGTTCACTCTGATCATGACTCTATTTGAAGTGAACATAAACCACATTAATGTTTAGTAACATGGTTTCTCTACACGGTTCCCTGTCATAGTTACATCCCCCCTGCTGGCTGGCTAGTGATGTTAGTGTAGTGAAGTCAGTCTCTCTCTGTGGCGGTGTGTGCGTGCTCCATCTCTGATGTGGGAAGATCTGCTGTGTTCTCCCTCAGAGAGAAAATCAAGACACGACACGGATGACTCAGTTCCCTTGAGGATTTAGCCTGATCCCGTGTGTGTGTGTGTGTGTTGTGTGTATGAAGACAGGGAAGAAGCCTGCTGAGGAGAGCAAACAGCAGGAGAGCTCAGAATCTATGGAATTGGAGTCAATGCTGTCATTGTGCAGTCAAAGTCTATAGGAAGACAGGATGTGGTGGGATCAGAAGCAAGCTGTGGCCACAACACAACCTGACTTCCAGTTCATTTCCACTGATATCACTCCAAAGTAAACCCACAAATACCATCACAATAGTTTAAGATTGGAATTAGATGATGACTCGTCTCAGTATAAAAGATAGGCATCAATGTCTTCACTCGATAATGTGAAAATGAGAAGGTAGATTAATCAGAAAGGGAAACCATATCAACTGGCAGAGGGTTAAAGAGAGTTAAGAGTTAAAGACAGCAGTCAAATCATGGAGTAAAAAGGGTAGTTCTATATGCTAAATGTTGAATAAATACTGTTCTGGAATTACATAGTAGGTATTGATTATGCAGGGGAGGCAGGAGAAAACTGAATTTAAACGCTATAATTTAAAGCCTAAAATCTGAATCTTCTAACCGAGTGT
This sequence comes from Oncorhynchus masou masou, assembly GCF_036934945.1. NCBI lineage: Eukaryota > Metazoa > Chordata > Actinopteri > Salmoniformes > Salmonidae > Oncorhynchus > Oncorhynchus masou. Next base: position 65,876,997 of record NC_088220.1, read on the forward strand.
CTCTGCTCTACTCTCCAGTGCCCCCACAGATCACCATTAAACCCCAGGACCAGATCTCCGCTCAGGGGTGTAGTGTCACCTTCCGCTGTGGCACCAGAGGAAACCCCTCACCTGCCATCTTCTGGAAGAAAGAAGGAAGCCAGGTAAAAATGATGGCACTTCCTGACAAACAGGAAGTGAGTGGTCAAGAAAGACTACTTCCTAAATAAAACATTTTTAAAAATGACTAATAAAATTCCAACTATGTACTGTAGAAACTACAACATACGTTGTCACAGATAAATGGCACTTTAAACTGATCAACAAAGTAATGATGTTATGTCACATTTAAGTAGGGTTTTGATTTGTTTTAGCCTTATTTTGATCAGCAGCATACAAATAGTTCTCACCATGTTTGTTTGGTGGGGACTCATTTGATTTCTCTCAGCTTGAAACAAGCCGAGGAATTATTCGATTTAACAATGCTTTTCACACATTTTTTTTGATTGCCCGTGCTCTTAAAGAGACGTTGGCCGAGGTGAAATGAGGGAGGGAGCTCGTTTGTATTTGGCTGTGAGAGGCGACAACCAATAAGTGTTGGAAGGAATCACAGGAAATGCGTTGGCGAGGAAGTCACTGTTACCTGCAGACAGATGAAGAGAGGGGGAGGAAGGGTAGATGAGGGGAGTGACTCAGATGAGCTACATCATCTGGGAGAGGAGCTGCCTCCTTGGGAAATAGGCACAGAAACACTGTTTAAAACCTTCTATCATTATAACTTACTATAAATACCTAATGATAACATTCTGATAACAGCGGGGGAACAATCAAGGCTCTCTGAATAAGTTTAAATGTGTTCCAGTCTATTTGATAGTTGATGTGCCTGGTCCCCTGTTTGTGAAGCGGTTTGCTGTACTTTTGGGATTATCTTGTGACCTTATAGCCCTGGTCCTCTCACTCAGTCTAAGCCTCTTAGAGGAATGAAATGGATGGATGGATGGAAGGCTGTCCCTTCCCCCTATTCATGCCCATCTCCCCCTCTCATCACTCTGGCCGTGTGTAAAGCATCTGTCAGCTCACATCAAGCCAACAGACCAAACAGACCAAGTCTGTAGTTCTCCTGCTATTCTGTATTGTGTTGGAAAAGTGATGGCCATATAATGACTGGATACACCATCTCTCTGATTCATCACTAGCTAAGATTCAAGTTTTTCTTTCTCTGTCTGTGTGTGTGTGTGTGTGTGTGTGTGTGTGTGTGTGTGTGTGTGTGTGTGTGTGTGTGTGTGTGTGTGTGTGTGTAGATGCTGTTGTTTCCTGGCCAGCCCCTCTCCCAGTCCGGTCGCTACTCTGTTTCTATGAGTGGTGAGCTGTCCATCACCGACGTGCACCTGGAGGATTCTGGGTATTATATCTGCCAGGCCATCAGTGTAGCAGGAAGTGTCCTGACCAAAGCCCTGCTGGAGGTGGAAGGGGGTGAGTTTAAGGGATGGAGGGGGTTATTTTGGGACGAGGAAGGGCATATGGTACTGGGAGAAGAGCCCAGCAAAAATATATTGATATTACAGCACACATACCTGTATATGGATGGGAAGATAGCCTTTGACATCTCTTCATAAACACTGTCAAATAAAGTGGACATTAGTGTGTGTGACAGGACCCACTGACATAATATCCTGTCTGTTCTTCCCTCTCACCCATAGGTCCTTCAGACCGTGTTCCACCAATCATCCGTCAAGGCCCAGCCAATCAGACGTTGGGTCTGGGGTCCATTGCCCAGTTGCAGTGTCATGCGATTGGTGGACCCTCACTAAGGATCGTGTGGGAAAAGGACGGGGAGAGGATTGTGGGGGATGACCCCCGCATGACCCAGATGGAGAACGGGACACTGCAGATCACTAATGTTGAGGTACGTGTATGATGTCATGGAATAAAAATATGGCTGTGATCTGGTTGTCTTTTGATCCTCATTAATAAATTAGTATCGCGCGGCTGTACAGAAATGCCTGCCATCCATCATTGTTACATTTTTACTTTTTCCAAAACCAGAGGGCAACCAACAAATGTTATGTTCTCCTCCATTATAAGTACCACTCTGCCACTCTGTACCACTCTGAAATCAAGGTGAAACTGAATTTCAAACCGACCTCTCTGGCGCGATTACCTGCCTATGCAGTGTGTAATTGTAATGTTAATGAAGGGGCTTGTTTGTTAATGTAAATGTGTTCTGCTTTGATGAAAGAGCAGTCCATGGCCCTTTTGTGCTTTGGCCTTACCTGGAGGTGAGCGTGCGGATCGGGGAGAGCAGCCTGGTTTGTGCTAATTGACTGTGGTCACGCATGATTAACGATTTCAAAGCCTTTAATTACATCTCTGGCACAACTCTTTCTCTCAGCAGTGGTGCTCAGCAAACTTGGAGCATTAGCACAAGGTCCAACGCATCATTGAGGCAGGGGAAATCTGCCATGTCACTGCGCTCAATGAAACAGAATAGATGCATTAGCTTGGCATGGAGAGAGAGAGGGAGGGAGGGGAATGGAGAGGACGAGATGTAGCAGGAGAAAGAGGGGCTAAAAATATTTAGCCTAGCGATGCCCCCTCCTAGTCTTCAATATTTCAGCAGTGGTTAAACTCACAAAGAGCTCATCTGTCCACATACTACCAATCCACAAGCCAGAGGTCGATGCTGTGGTGAATGATCTAACATGAATTTATGTTGGTTACAGTATGCTGGCACTCTGCCAGCCCAGTGTTCGTAACACCATTAGGACAGTGGAGAACATATTGCTTCTTTGTTCACTGCATATATATATATATAATGTGTATATATAATGTATATAATACAGTACTGTGGAAAGGGAGAGCAGGTAGACTAGGGGTGTCAAACTCATTCCATGGAGGGCTTAGTGTCAGCTGGTTTTTGGTTTTTCCTTTCAATTCAGACCTAGACAGTCAGGTAAGTGGAGTGACTTACTAATAAGTGAGCTTCATTCATTAATCAAGTACCATGGAGGAGCGAAAACCAGTAGACACTCGGCCCTCCGTGGAATGAGTTAGACACCTGTGAGGTTGACCATGCACATGGGGAGATGAATCACATTTCGACTGCTTTTCTCTCAGGAGTGTTCAGCACATATGACTCCTACTACTGTGGCTGAGTGATGTCTGCTTTGTGGCAAAGTGGCATTTCATAAAATAGTTTAATTTACACGTCTAAAAGTGAGTCTCAGGACGGCGGCAAAGCAGTGAACAAGGAGGCAATTAATAAGTAAAAAGAGGAGATCCGCTGAGATTTGCTCCACTCGGATAAACAAACACAGAAGGTATCTAAAGCACTGTGGTTCCAATGTTTTGGGTCCCCTCTCCTCATGAAAGGGAGCTAAAATGCACCTTTCTGTTGCTAGGATAAGGATTCGGGAATGTACACTTGTGTGGTGTCCAGCGCCACAGGCGAGTCGAGCTGGAGCGGGACACTCACCATAAGAGGTCAACACACACACTCACCTTGGCGCCTCACAAAACCATACAAACCCCATTTGTTTCAAATGATACAGTAAATGTACATTATACTTCTATGGAAACCTACTTTCCTGCTTTAGCTTCAGTATTCATCACTACTGTGTGTAGATAAATAGAATTGAAAAATAAACAGTCAAACTCAGACTATATCCCGGTACACCAAGTTACCATTATCACACACCACCACTGTGTCTCATGTTATCTAATGGCGTATCCCTGTTTGTGTCCCAGAGGGCGGAGCCCCTGGGTCATCAGTTCCCCGGGTGTCAGAGTCCATCCAGCTGCCAGGTCCGCCCCAGAAGCCTGTGGTGACGGATGTGACCAGGAATACAGTCACCCTCACCTGGCAGTCCAACCCCCACGAGGGTGGGGCCGCTGTCACCTCCTACATCATCGAGGCCTTCAGGTACGGTATGACATGCAAGGACTGGGTACCAGAGACATATATTTAGAGGGTACTGCAGGGTACTATATAAATAGGGGATTTCTATTTCAATGCTGGGTACTGGGGTCTTTCTAGGTCTGTTGCTATATCAGTTGTGTCCTTGATTTGTATTCACATACAGGGATTTTCCATTTGGTTTAACATACATGTGCTACAGTGGCAGGAAATAATGACGTGAAGGGAAAACGAGCCATGGCAGATTAAATAAAAGCATAAAGCATTCTGGAGCAGAGAACATAGAATCAGTTGCATGAAGAAAAAAGCATAATTTTCCCTGTGGTCCTGGACGGCACCGACCTGGGGCTATGGAAGGAGAGACTAGCCAGAGAGCTCTTATCACAGAGGCAGAGAGGGCAGAGGCTCTGGGCAGGCAGAGCCAGACACACATACAGGCCAATAAGCTGCCTGGCACGGAGACTGACAGCACAGTTTGAGACAAGACTTCCCATGGGTAGCTGTTAGCTACTTTCCTCAAACTTCATCTAACAGAGCACAGTCTTTAAATAGAGCTAGCTGCTGGATGGGGACATCTCCTATTATTCCTCCACTAACCCTCCTAGGGCTAGAGAACAGGGCTTAATGGAAGAAGAGGGATGGTTGGAGGATAGCAAAGGGCAGATTGTTACTCAGGTCTTATTTTTACCTTAATTTAACTATGAACAAATTATTATATTCAATGACAGGAACAGTGGGTTAACTGCAGAACGACAGTTTTATTTACCTTGTCAGCTCGGGAGTTCGATCTTGCAAACTTTCGGTTACTAGTCCAACGCCTGCCGCTCCTTACCTGCCGCCCCTTATCTGACACCTACTGTAGTTAATACTTCTTATGGCTGCAGGGGCAGTATTGAGTAGCTTGGATGAAAGGTGCCCAGAGTAAACGGCCTGCTCCTCAGTCCCAGTTGCTAATATAGGCATATTCTTATTGGATAGAAAACACTCGGAAGTTTCTAAAACTGTTTAAATGATGTCTATGAGTATAACAGAACTCATATGGCAGGCAAAAACCTGAGAAGAAATCCAAACAGGAAGTGGGAAATCTGAGGTTGGTCGATTTTCAACCCAGCTCCTATTGAATACACAGTGGGATATTGGTTGCACTTCCTAAGGCTTCCACTAGATGTCAAGTGTCTTTAGAAACTTGAATGAGGCTTCTACTGTGATGTGGGGCCAGATGGGAGCTCTTTGAGTCAGTTGTTTGGCAGAGAGCCAGGGCCTGGTCACACGCATTTCACATGATAGCGACCTGCGTTCCATAGCTTTTCTACAGACAATGGAATTCTCAGGTTGGAACGTTATTGAAGATTTGATAAAAACATCCTAAAGATTGATTCTATACTTAGTTTGAAATATTTCTACGACCTGTAATATAACTTTTTGAAGTTCGTCCGACGTTCGGCTGGACCTGCATGAGCGTTTCGATTTGTGTACTAAACGCCCTAAAAAAGTATCTACTTAGACATAAATAAGGGACATTATCGAAGAAATCAAACGTTTGTGGAACTAGGATTCCTGGGAGTGCATTCTGATGAAGGTCAAAGGTAATGGAAGTATTTATAATGTGATTTCTGATTTCTGTTGAATCCATGGGATCATTTTTTTTAATTTTCTAAGCGCCGTTATTGCATGGTTTACTTTTTCCGTAAAGTTTTTTTGAAATCTGACAGCGGTTGCATTAACCTTTCTACTCGACAACATTCCGCTGAAAAGGCAGCGCGCGAAATAAAAAAATATATTTTTGAAATATGTAACTTTCACACATTAACAAGTCCAATACAGCAAATGAAAGATTAACAAGATGTTTATCTACCCATTGTGTCCAATTTTCAAAAATGCTTTACAGCGAAAGCACAACATATGATTATGTTAGATCACCGCCAAGTTGAAAAAAAAACTGCCATTTTTCCAGCCAAAGATAGGAGTCACAAAAAGAAGAAATATAGATTAATCACTAATCTTTGATCTTCATCAGATGACACTCATAGGACATCATATTACACAATACATGTATGTTTTGTTCGATAATGTGCATATTTATATCCCAAAATCTCAGTTAACATTGGCGCGTTACGTGCAGTAATATTTTGATTCCAAAACATCCGGTGATTTTGCAGAAATACTCATAATAAACATTGATAAGATTCTAGTGTTATTCCCAGAATTAAAGATAGACTTCTCTTAATGCAACCTCTGTGTCAGGTTTCAAAGAAACTTAACGGAAAAAGCATAATCTGGGAACGGCACTCAGAGCCCAAAACAGCCAGAGGAATGTCCGCCATTTTGGAAAAAACAAAGTTTGAAGCAACACCAGAAATATTCACTTACCTTTGATCTTCATCAAAAGGAACTCCCAGGAATCCCAGTTCGACAATAAATGACGGATTTGTTCCATAAAGTTCCATCATTTATGTCCAAATAGCCACTTGTTGTTAGCGAGTTCAGCCCAGTAATCCATCTTCATGCATTTCGTCCAGACAAAAACTCGAAAAGTTACACTCCTTTAGAAACATGTATGGAATCAATCGTTCGGATGTTAACATAAAGCATCAATAATGTTCCAACCGGAGAATTCCTTTGTCTTCAGAAAAAGCACTGGAACACGAGGTAACTCTGTCGGGAGCGCTCGTCATGAGACCGAGGCTCTCTGCCAGACCACTGACTCAGAGGTCTCATGAGCCCCTCCTTTATAGTAGAATCGTCATTCAAGTTTCAAAAGACGGTTGGCATCTGTTACGAATCCCTTTTTGGCCCGGCAGTCTAGGGGGGATGGTAACGAGACTCGTAACAACTCATGCAAATTATAATAGTGACAAAGTAAAAGTGCGAACGAAAAACCACAGACAACTTATTACCGTCAAACACTCAGGGTTTATTTGAAAACACACTGTAAAGGGGGAGCAGGAAAAGGGGCTGAGCTGGACCCAAGGAAAGAAACAAATATCCAAAAACACCCCTAAGCTAGACTAGCCTACTACTATACAGCTAACTAACTAACCAAAAAGGTGGGGACAAAGTGATCTGGAGGTGCTAAAACAAATGAGAACTACCGAGAGATTGTATGACAGCGAGATTGACAGAGAGATTGAGCTTCAGAGGAAACAACTGAATGGGTTTTTAAACCAAGGGAAAGGGGATGTGATTGGGTAATGGAAACAGGAGGAGGTGTGTCTTCTGATTAGCGACTGATTGGGGAATGTTGATTTCTACCTGTGAGGAGGGGAGAAGGAGAGAAAAGAAACACACACACACACACAGAATACCTGCGACCACAATATTTACAACACATACCAAAAATCATCATATTTACACACGAGACAAAGCATCTGCCAACACATTTTCACAACCCTTTTTGTGGCGGATCTCCAAATTATAATTTTGTACAATCAGCGCCCAAAGCATAAGGCGCTGGTTGTGGTTGTACATCCGGTGGAGAAACACTAAGGGGTTATGGTCAGTATATACGATTACTGGTAGGGCACTGGAACCAATATACACCTCAAAGTATTGCAGACATAACAACAAAGCAAGAGCCTCTTGTTCAATAGTTGCATAGTTTGCCTGACATTTGTTAAACTTTCGTGAAAAATAACAAATGGGATGATCCACTCCACTCTTGTCCTACTGCAGTAGAACAGCACCAGCACCTCTGGCACTAGCATCTACCTCCAAGTTAACGGTTGTTCAAAATCCGGAGCAGCAAGTACAGGGGTATTGCATAAGAGTGCTTTCGCAGTATCAAAAGCTATCTTACAATAAATGATCTTGCCATACTGAGCAAATTGGTCAATGGAGAAACTACCTCAGAGAAGTTTTTACAGAAACTACGGTAGTAGCCAACCATCCCCAAAAAGTGGCGTAGCTCTCATCTGGTGGTAGGTGCGGGGAATTCAGTTTTAGCCAAGACCAACAGGGCGCACCTGTCCATGGCCGACCTCTTTACCGAGATTGGGAAGGCTACTGTTACCTAACTCGCACTTTGCCAAGTTCAGGGTTAGAGAAGCAGCTGCCAAACGTTCACATACTACCCTTAGAGTCAACATGATCTGACCACTCAGACGAATAATTCACTAGATCATCAAGATATGCACTACAATTGGGAACACCAGCTAATACAGAGTTAACCTGTCGTTGGAAAGTGGCTGGTGCATTCCGCATCCCAAAAGCCATGACTGAGTACTGTAGGAAGTTGTCTGGACCCGCCAGTAACCTTTTAAGAGTTACATAATTAGCTACATAATTAGCTACATAGTTACATAATTAGCAGCACCAATAGTGTCGATACAGTCGTCCAGTCTGGGTAACGGGTAAGGAATCTGGCATTGTGACAGAATTTACCTTTCGATAATCTGTACATAACCTGGACATACCATCAGGTTGAACCAGAATGCAAGGAGAACTCCAAGGGCTGGAACTTGGCATAGCCAGGTCATTCTCCAACAAATATTTCACTTCATCCCTCATTTCTTCCTCTTAGAAGCATTGATACGATATGGGTGTTGCTTGATAGAGGCATCATTTCCAACATTGATGTCGTGTTCCAACACGTTTGTGCGAGTCGGAACATCATTAAAGAGACATGGAAAACTGTGTAGTAGCCTCACAATATCGTCGGCCTGTCCGTCCGTTAAATGAACCAGACCTGATTGGATAGACAGCAGCATTTCTGAGTTGGGCAATATAACGCACTGCTGCTGAGTATTGCGCAGCTCCAATCCATCAACATCATCAATATGACAGTCCACTATCATAGCAGTAGAAGCAGAGGAGACAGTAGTGCCTGCCGCTGTTTTTGAACTATCTACCTGGGTGATGGGTCGGGTGTGGTATGCCTTCAACATGTTAATGTGGCAGACACGAGATTGGCGTTTTCTATCAGGAGTTTGTAGCACATAATCAGTTTCACTTAATTTCTTTTCAATGAAATAAGGACCAGAGAAACGAGCTGACAGTGAAGATCCTGGAACAGGCAATAACACCAATACTTGGTCACCTGGCTGTAGTGGACGAGAAACAGCCTGTTTATCATAGTGTCTTTTCAAACTCCTTTGTGAGGAAGACAGAGCTTCCTTTGCGAGAGCACATGCTTGGTGTGGCGCTCACGAAAGCGACTAACGTAGTCCAACACATTCTCATCTCCTGTACACAACTCTTGGGACAAGAACTGTTCTTTAAAGACTTTCATTGGTCTTCTCACTGTGTGACCAAACTCTTGTTCAGCCAGGCTGAACCCTAGGGACTCCTGTACAGTTTCACGAACAGCAAACAAAACTAGAGGAAAACCCTCATCCCAATCTTTCTCAGATTCCAAACAATATTTACGTAGCATAGACTTCAGTGTCTGATGCCATTTTTCAAGCGCACCCTGAGACTCTGGGTGATATGCACTTGCCACCCGGTGCGTAATTGACAAGGATTTTAACACCTGTTTGAAGAGCTTTGATAGGAAATTGGTACCTTGATCACATTGTACCACCTTAGGTAACCCGAATGTCGTGAACAATTTAATTAAGGCTTTACTCACTAGCGGAGCTGTAATCCTTCTCAGAGGATTGGCCTCGGGGTATCTTGTAGCCATACACATAACCGTTAACAAAAACTGGTTACCCGATTTTGTCTTCGGTAACGGTCCAACACAATCAACCACCACATGTTCGAATGGTTCACCTATGACAGGTATTGGACAAAGAGGAACGGGAGGAATAACCTGATTTGGTTTTCCTGTTATCTGACGTGTGGCATGTCTGATAGAACTGAGACACATTTTGTTTTAAACCTGGCCAAAAGAAATGTCGAAGGATCCGATCATAAATCTTGGTGATTCCTAAATTACCAGACCACTGGTGATCATGAGCAAGGGATAACACATTTTGTCAAAAGGCTGTAGGAATCACTATTTGGTAAACAGCATTCCATTGTCCACCCACGTCAACATGGGATGTCCATTTACGCATGAGGAGATTACCATCAAGGAAGTAAGCCACGTCTTCTTCTTTACCTCATCCAATGATACAACACTATAAAAACATTGAGAAAGCTTGTTGTCAACCTTTTGGTTAGCAATCAGCTGCTCACGAGTGACTGGTAACTGTATTGCATCAGCAATAAGTTCAACATACTTTGATTCTTCCCTGGGCTGTTTGTCAGAGGTGATCAGCTTCCCAGAGGTAGCACACAACCTATCCTCTTGATCAACCTCTTTGAACAGCACAGTGTTCGACAAATCTATCACTTCCCCCACTTGTCGTGCCTGAGCACGAGTGACAGCACAAGCGGGGAACACATGTGGATAACTCTGTGCCAGCTCATTGGAGAGAGAGTGGTCACTTTTATCCATTACTTCCAATACGGGTACTACCTTTCCTCCGGAAATATCGTTACCCATTATAAAGGTCACACCTTTTACTGGCAACATAGGACGTACCCCCACACTGAATATTTCACTGATTAACTCAGTGTACCTTCGCAAAGTGCAATGGCACTGGGACAAAACCCATTTCAATACCCTGAACTAACACACAAACCCCAGTATGTATCGTCAGATAAGGGCAACACATCAGACAATATATACGACTGCGCCGCTCCAGTATCTCTAAGGATTTTAACCGGACGCTGAGACGCTTCGTCATTCGTTAGGGACACAAACCCCTCAAATGAACGGTTCATAACTGCGGTCGGGGACTGGGTCTTTCAAACTGCAGTTACCCTGAGGCACCTGTTTGTTTCAGACCTCACAACCGTACGAATTAGACCAACACCTGTTGGCGGCTTGGCACGAATAGGCATCCCTTGTTTGCGTTTAAGCAGGAAGCAATCATTAATCATATGTCCCACCTTATGTTAATAGAAACAGGGACGCTCATTTTTCTGGCGTGATTGATATACTGCTGGCTGACTAGGGCTAAAAGTAGGCAAGTCAGTGGCTCTACTCTCAGTATGAGCCAAAAACACACTCTTGTACGTCAGCACAAACTCGTCTGCCAACACAGACGCTTTTGACAGGGAGGATACTTTCTGTTCGTTTAGGTAAACTACAATGTTTTCGGGTAAGCAATTTTTAAACTCTTCCAACAAGATTAACTCCCGGAGAGAGTTGAAATCAGTTACCTTACTAGTAGCATGCCATTTATCAAACAGATTTCCCTTGTCTCTAGCAAATTCCACATAAGTCTTACTAGAAGACTTCTTATGAGACCTAAATCTCTGTCGGTATGCCTCAGGCACAAACTCATAGGCACGAAGAACAGTAGCTTTGACCACTTCATAATTCAAACTGTCTTCCAGAGGTAGTGCTGACAAAACCTATTGGGCTTTACCAGTTCATTTACACTGAAGTAATAGGCACCATACCTCTTCAGGCCATTTCAAATTAACAAAAATAGGAGTCAACCTCCGACTCTCTGAACAAAGGTACTAAGGCAATCTGCCTACTAATGTCAAATGTGTTGGAAGCTCCAGCTGGTGAGGACGACTCACTAATAGTCACAGCCGGAATGGAGGCTAGCTTCGCTGTCTCTGCCTCCAGTTCAATCTGGCGCATTTTTTAACTCCATCTGCCGCTGGTCTCTTTCATTTTCTGCCTCAATTTTACACATTTCCAAATCTAACTGCCGCTGTTCTTTTTCAAGTTTACACATCTCCAAATGCCGCTTGTCTCTTTCTTTTTCTGCCTCAATTTTACACATCTCCAACTGGAGAGTCTCCCGCCTAATTTGTGCTCTCTTCCGCCTCCAGTTGAAACTGTATTGAACGGACATCCCTCCTGATATCACCGGTTGACTTTAGCCTTGCCCTCAGACACCACCGGGCTTAGAGGAGCAGCAACATCCCCTACAGGGGTAGTAGGCTCAAGCAGCGGTAATACAAGCACCTGCTCTTCCAACAAAACATTTAACACTAGCTTTTTAACCTCCGCCTTAACTACATCCTGCGGATTCGATACAGAATAATGGTCAGCCAAGGTCTGTAAATCAACTCTACGACATTTGTCAAAAACCTCCCACGAAATCAAAAGTAGCCATCTTGAACTACTACACGAGCCAACAAATAGCAAACACTAATGCCACACCAAACCACTAACAATCTGCACGAGCGGCATGGGTGTCAATTATGACATATCCCGGACGAGCCCCCACTTATGTTACGAATCCCTTTTTGGCCCAGCAGGGGGATGGTAACGAGACCCGTAACAACTCATGCAAATTATAATTGTGACAAAGTAAAAGTGCGAACGAAAAACCACAGACAACTTAATTACCATCAAACACTCAGGGTTTATTTGAAAACACACGGTAAAGGGGGAGCAGGAAAGGGGCCTGAGCTGGACCCAAGGAAAGAAACAAATATCCAAAAACACCCCTAAACTAGACTAGCCTACTACTATACAGCTAACTAACGAACCTAAAATACAGTGGGGGGTCCGCCCAGTTCTACCTAGTGTTCTTAGACAAAGTAGTCCTACTGGTAGTGTATGCCCATGGGCAACTTGTCTTGGTTCCCCCTTTCCCACCATCAAACACCTTAACACAAACAATACTCACAGGTGGGGACAAAGTGATCTGGAGGTGCGAAAACAAACGAGAACTACCGAGAGATTGTATGACAGCAAGATTGACAGAGAGATTGAGCTTCAGAGGAAACAACTGAATGGGTTTTTAAACCAAGGGAAAAGGGATGTGATTGGGTAATGGAAACAGGAGGAGGTGTGTCTTCTGATTAGCGACTGATTGATGACTGATTGGGGATGATGATTGTCACCAAATACACACACACACACACACACACACAGGATACACACACGGAATACCTGTATCCGTAACAACATCTAGTGGAAGCCGTAGGAAGTGCAACCTCATCCATATCTCAATGTGTATTCGGTAGGCCAAGCTTTGAAAAACTACAAATCTCAGATGTCCCACTTCCTGGTTGGATTTTCTCAGGTTTTTGCCTGCCATATGAGTTCTGTTATACTCACAGACATCATTCAAACAGTTTTAGAAACTTCAGTGTTTTCTATCCAATATTAATAATAATATGCATATATTAGCATCTGGGACAGAGTAGGAGGCAGTTCACTCTGGGCACGCTATTCATCCAAAGGTGAAAATGCTGCCCCCTATCCCAAAAAGGTTAAGGAGAGGTATATCTTTATTTCCATGTCGAACAATTGTATTTTCATCGACATTTATAATGAGTATTTCTGTAAAATTATGTGGCTCTCTGCAATATCACCGGATGTTTTTGGAACTAGGGAACGTAACTCGCCAATATATACTGAGATTCTTTTATATAAATATGAACTTATCAAACAAAACATACATGTATTGTGTAACATGAAGTCCTATGAGTGTCATCTGATGAGGTTAGTGATTAATGTTATCTCTATGTCTGCTTTTTATGACTTCTCTCTTTTGCTGGAAAAATGGCTGTGTTTTTCTGTGAGTTGGTGGTGACCTAACATAATCGTTTGTGGTGCTTCGCTGTAAAGCCTATTTGAAAAATTGGACACTGTGGTGGGTTTAACAACAAGATTACCTTTAAAACGGTATAAGATACATGCATGTTTGAGAAATTTTAATTATGAGATTTCTGTTGTTTTGAATTTGGCGCCCTGCACTTTCACTGGCTGTTGTCATATGGATCCCGGTAATGGGATTGCAGCCCTAAGAAGTTTTAAGGAGCAGGTCAGAGTTCTAGTGCTGCTTCCTTAAGGCGTCCACATGCTTTCCAGGCAAGACAGTTCGGAAGAATTTGTGCATATATTATGACAGCATTTTGTGATGTGTTTTTGTTCATTTTGTACTTCAGAAAGGTTTTTTCGCCTGTTCGGGCACACATTTTTTTTCTTCAGAGCCGAAGTTTTCATCCCTTCTTCCGTGATTGGTCAACAGTAGGGATTCTTATTTTTTGTCATTCAACCAGAGACGACTCGCTTTCATGCACATTTTTTAATTGAGAAAGATTACAACAAACATCTTAGTAATAAATTACGCAACTAAGAAATCCTCCACAAAAACCTCAAAATTAATGACAGATTTTGGGAGTTATTTTAGATTAATTCATAGTATTTTGAGGAAGTGTTTACTGGCTACGGCATCTAAAAATGGTCAAACAGTACTATTGACGCTTTTTCTTGTTTTTCAAGTGAAGGTCTTTTAAGGGAGTTTGCGAGCACACTCAGTCGGTTCCTGGCTAGGCGCCAGCGGAAATGAAGCATGCTAACGCGTTTTGACTGGTTGGTTATCACTCACTGGGTAATTGACTGGACAAATCATACCATAGACTAGGTAATATGTACTATAGGTCCTCACTGAACTGAGATGATAATAGCATTAATTTACCCAACATTCATCAATGCTAGAGGACCCAAATTGTCAAACCACACTCATTGTTGCGTTATTTATCATATCAGGATAAGGACAAGGCCAGACAATCCTCCCAGAATTCAACCTGTAATTGATGAATGTTATTTTCCAGCCAATCCGTTGGCAGTGTGTGGCAGACGGTAGCTGACCACGTGAAACAGGAGAAGCACACCGTCATCGGCCTGTACCCAAACACTGTCTACCTGTTCATCGTCCGAGCAGTGAACTCCTACGGTCTGAGTGACCCCAGCCCAATCTCTGAACCCATCAGGACACAGGGTCAGTATGGACACAGAACAGCATATAATATGTGTATAATCACTCAATCACTTGGACTTTTTCATAGTAAAGTGTTCTGTGCTGTTAGGCTATTCTGAGTGCAGTGTGTTATGACATTAGGATGTTTTCTGTACAGTGTGGTATGACATCAAGCTTTTCTCAGTGCAGTGTGGTATGAAATCAGGCTGTTCTCAGTGCAGTGTGGTATGACATCAGGCTGTTCTGAGTGCAGTTCTCTTGTGGTGTTGTAGATGGGAGTCCTACAGAGCAAGGGGTAGACCGCAGACAGGTGCAGAGAGAACTGGGGGAGGTGTCTCTCTACCTGCAGAAGCCTGTGGTCCTATCACCCAGCAGTGCCCAGGTCTCCTGGACTGTGAGTAAAACTGAGTGTCATGACCTGGAGAAACAATATGCAACTTTGTACTGTGCTCCATACTTTATAATATCTCGGGAAATACATAATTAACCACCTCTATGTCCCTCCCCCTGTGTTCTGTCATTGGTCAGGTGGCACGTCAGTCTCAGTACGTGCAGGGATTCAGGCTGCTGTACCGCTCCACTGGCAGCGCCTGGTTAGTCCAGAATGTGAAAGTGGGGCCTGAGCTCACCACTGTCCTATCAGACCTGCACACGGACACAGAGTACGAGGTGAAGGTCCGCCCCTACTTCAACGAGCTGCAGGGACTGGACAGCCCCCTGGTGCAGCTACGCACCCCTGAGGAGGGTAAGACACGCAGCGGGATGCAGGATGTTCCTTCTCTGTGAAGTCCGTAGGCATAAAGCAGTTCATTACATTTTATTGTTGCTGCAAGGGCAGTAAGAATCAATTTTCCTCAGACTTTCCCTTAGAATTTATAAAGATTTGTTTGCTTCTAAAATGACTCAATGCTGTGATGTGTTACTGTAGGACACCACAGCACATGCGTATAGGAACATGTATTTTATTGACCAAAGTCTCTTTGATTTCCTGGGTCTCATTAACCGACAGTTATCCATGTTCACATCCTTCCAGTGTTAAGTGCTCCCCCGCAGGCTGTGTCGGTGGTCCAGCTCAGCAACAGCTCTAGCATCAGTGTCTCCTGGGAACCTCCCCCCGCTGATGTTCAGAGTGGTACAGTCCTGGAGTACAAGGTAAGATTACAGAGTGGAGAATGTTGAAGCTGTACCTGGTTGGAGGAAAGTGCTACTCTAGACTACTGTCTGATGTTAATTTAGTGAAAAGTGGGCAGTTAATTAGTCACTACAGCTGGTCGTGGGAAAGAGAAAATGTATTATTTGTTTGAATAATCAATGTGCTGATTTTAACAGTTGGTTTTATCCTTGTTGCCAAAAACATGCTTTGCTGAACAGAAATGCTGTGCTAGTGGTTTTAATTAAACATTGCTTAGTATCAGTTAACAGCATCACTTCTGTAGGATGCAAAAACACAATTTAACTAATTTAGTCCTCAGATTTAAATCACTTGTCCTCATCTTGTCGATTGGATCTGCTCTTGGTTTGCTTTGCAGTCAACAAAAATAAACTTTTTTCTCAGACTTTTCTGGGAAGGCATTTTAAAGCCTATCGTATTCCCATGTCATGCCGGCAAGCAACAAAATATCTCCACTTCTGGTTCAGTTGTCTTCTAGGCAACATGATCGACTTGATGCTTCTAGTGTTATTAAATGTTGTCTGTCGTTTCTATCCCTCTGGAGTTTCTGTCCCATTTCTGTCCCTCCGGAGTTGCTGTCCCATTTCTGTTCCTCCAGAGCTTCTGTCTCTCCACCACTCAGTATCAAGCTTGTTTCTCTGACTGCCAGGTCTGGTGCCTGGGGAGTGACACTGAGTTGAAGACAGAGAGCCATATCAACAGGACAGTTGATGGAGCGGGGTTGTCCATCCTACTGACTGGGCTGCTGCCAGACCTCCAGTACAGTGTGATGGTGGCTGCAGTCACCAACTTGGGAGTGGGTGAACATAGCCCACCTATAGACCTGGTCCTCAGTGAGTCAGCTTTACCACTAGAAGAGACCCTTCCTTAGATGCAACATTAATAGCCAACATTAATAGCCAATTAATACCCCGGTCCTCAGACAGTATGGTAGATTACTAAAGATGAGGCTTGAGGTTTTTGAATTGTTTGTTACTGGTATACAGTATATCAACACTACTTGCTAGAAAACAATGGGGTAAGTTAGTTGTCTGTTTATTCAGGAAGCCATATTGGAAATGAATTTGCCGGACTGATAACCTGGATTCTCTATCATTCAGCCCTGTCACTGGACATGCCTTCAGACCCTCTGCAGAAAGACAGCAGCCTCAGTCTATCAGAGCAGATCACGGGAGTGGTCAGCCAACCAGCGTTCATTGCTGGGTTGGGTGTGGCCTCATGGCTGGTGCTCATGGGGTTCAGTGGTTGGCTATACTGTCGCCACCGCAGGAGGAAAGAGCTGGGACACTACACCACCTCATTTGCCTACACACCTGCAGGTATACTGTAACATCCTTAACCTCAACCCCAACATTGTATTCACATAGCATACAAACAATACCATTAGCATTACACCACTAATCTGTTCCAATCCTGTCACCATCACGTTTGCCAAGTCTGGGTATCTGAGTGTCTTAAAATGTGACTTGTTGTAATCTGTGGGTTCAGAATCCTAGTGTTGCTGTGATCTATGCCTTTTAGTGTATCTAGGTCAAACTCAGCAGCATGGCTGCAATGTGTTTGATGCCATTCCCCTCAGCAGCCTCCACTGCTTTGAGTAAGATGGGTTTTTAATTGCAACCATTGCTTTTGTTGTTTTTCCTGCAGTTGGATTTGCTCACAGTGAAGGATCTGGTCTCAGCAACGGAAGGTAGAGATCTTGGTTTTACTCAGATTTTCAATGTAAACAAGAATCAAATCAAATTTTATTGGTAACATACAAGTGTTTAGCAGATGTTATTGCGAGTGTAGCGAAATGCTTGTGTTTCTAACTCTGACAGTGTAGTAATATCTAACATATACCCAACACACACAAATCTAAGTAAAGGAATGAGTGGTCTCTTTTTTTACAAACAGCATAGACTTACAGTAATATCTGACCTTTTAGTTATCTCCATCTGCCTACAGTAGACCAGGGATGCTGGACTCCAACATGGGGAACTACCCATGGCTAGCAGACTCCTGGCCAGCCCCTGGCCTTGCCCACAATGGAAAAGACTCAGTCAACTGTTGCTCTGGCAAACTGGACTCTACAGACAGATACTACAATGGTGAGAGCCCACAGTCACTTCTTGCAACTTAGGGTGGGATAAAATGCAGTAGTATGAACAGAGGCAAAATTAATAGTAATAAGCCGCCATTGCTGCTCAAATGATGGAACCTATTTGAGCTTTTGTGATTGACCAGGAAATTGCAGAGGGAAGATGAAGTGGTTCATTCAAGGAAATGGGTTCCACTTTACATTTTTTATTTACTTTCTATTTCTGTCCCGCAGTTGGCATCTCCAATTACCTGAGCCAGTCTGAGAAGTACAGCTCAGTGTCCACAGACAGTCCCATCTACAGCACCATCAATACAGCTGCTGCTGAGGACCTGCAGGGTTTAGCCTACTACAACAAATACTCCAACACCCCCTACACCCAGGGCTCCTACACCCAGGGCTCCAATACCCCCTACTCCCAGGGCCCTGACCCCTATGCCATTACCCCCGTCCTCTCCAACTCGGGCCTCTTCGGTCTGGAGCAGGACCTGGACCAGTTGACCATCCAGTCTAGAGAGTACGCCAAGCTGCAGTACGCCAGGACAAGCAATGGTACAGGCAGCTATTACACTTCTCATCTACTGTAGTTACGGGCTCATGGAATGTTCGTTAGTGAGGATATAGCTAACTCTGTTACATAGTTGATGTGGGTGTTTGTATGCTGTACACAAACGTATCGTACATACATATGTTTAACAGAGCTAATTTCTAATGTTCTCTTCAGCTTGATTTAAATAAGTGTGTGGGTTGTCTGCTGTCTCTCTACTGTAGCCAAGCTGGTGAAGCAGAGGTCCACGTGTCCTCCATCCAAGCCTGCACCACTCAACTGGGAGGATGTGCTATCTCTACCACTGCCTGCTAATAAAGAACAGGGTTACAAAAAGAGAGACAGGGATGAGGGGAGGAACAGGTAACACCTAGCGCCATATCCCCTGTAGACACCCTCCCATGGGATAGCTTGTTAAGTACAGATGAGGGAACTAACGGTGTATGGAGGGAAATGTCAGTAGAGGGAAGGAAAGCCAGGAGTGCTGAAGTTGTTACATATTGAACCTTTTCTCCATAACTCATTGTGATTTTTCCTTTTTATCTATTCTCTGACGCCCTCATTTGAGAGCTATGTTTAGTTTGAATGTATGGCTTGCACTCTATTTGACCTGATAGTTTACCTGAACTATATAGCAAGAGTTTGTGACGTTAGGGCCAGAACCTGTCCTCCGATTTTAACCAGATTGTAAACTCTAATGATGTTTACTATGGTTAAAGTTGGAGTTAAAAACATTCTTGTCTGGAGGCTCAGGAGAGACTCTTATTGTGGCTGCATCAGGGGGAGTGTAGAGTGTCCTCTAACTGACTGTGACAGATGAGATTGTGGCCATAACTGGGGGGACCTAGCTGCTCTGACTGTACATCGTCTTTTGTAATGACATTAGCCACCGTCTGACAGTGTGGATTAGAACTTTCCTGTTTCAATAACATGTCCTCTATTAAATCTGCTCTGATGTCCTCTGACGTTGTCACGGCAACATAAATCATTTGAAGTCACTCTTGTGTTTTGTAACCCAATGCTGCTGGTTCCTCTTTTAAAATGTAACTCTGTCAACTACTGTTACTGTCTCTGAATATGGCTGTTAATGTGCCTCGAAGACTTTTCTTGATGTACAAGCATTGTGTAAGATGGACCCCTTGATTTATACTGGGGTCTTACTGACAATGTTTTTCACTCAATGTGTCAGGTCCTCTTAGTTGTTAAACCAGGGGTCTTTTCTACTCTTCCTCCTTCTCCCAGTAGCTCAGATGAGGATGAGGAGGACTGGTGTCCCCCGCTGCCAGCCAGGACCTACCTGATGGAAGGCTCCAGGGATGAGTTACCCAGCCTGCCCTCCTCCAGAAGAGAGGAGCTGACCCAGTGCTCCAGCTCCAGCCTGCGGTCCACAGCCATACTTCCCCCCTCCCCTGAGGAGGAGACGCACCCCCTCAACCCCAACGACAGCCCCCCGCTGCAGCACTTTGACCTGCTGGTCTGCTATGGGCCCAGTTCCCAGGTCTCCCATTCCAACCACAACTTGTTTGCCAATAAGGATGATGCCAGCGGGCCATATGATGTCAGCGGGCCATACCATACCAACCAATGGGGAGACACCTCCATGGGGGAGAGCTATATTTCAGAGAGGAGTGGCGGAGGAGGTTAGTTGTACACACCTGTCCCCCTGTCTTTACACACCTGTTCCCCTCTCATAGTTCTAATGCATAGGATAATTATTTATATGTGTAGCTAGCCTCTTGAAAATGACCAGCCTGGTCACAGAACTGTATGTGCCTTAGCCACGTCCTTTGTCATGTATTGCCATGCCATGCATACAGTATGTGTTTGTTATGATAATGAACTGGACAAGAGGAGTTGGCTAAAGCCCACACAGATCTGCTACCAGGCTAATCCATAACTGCATACTTATCCTGAATTATTCAATGTTGTCATGTTACGTTAACACCAAGTATTTGCATAGGAAGATGGCGCTTCCCTCTGAATGTCTACTTGATGATGACATCACTGTTCTTTTCTGTCAGGACAATCTCCTCCTTTCTTGGCTGAGTCCGCCCACGCTACTCAGGGGCACAGAACCAGGAGCAAGAAGAAAGTCCTCAAGGAGGGCCAGCACCGACGAGAGCTGCATGACCAAGCAGGTAAGACATATTGGACAGTGGGCTACATTTATGTTATCTTCATATCTTCTCTTTGGAGAGGCTTTTATACAAGGCAACACACACAGCTTTTGGAATAACAAGTTACCCCAGCTCATTATTTGCAAGAACGAAATGTCTCTTACTGGCTCTAACTTCTTGGTATTTAAATGCACATGAGTAACATTCCCACCTTGGGATTCAAGCCACATCCTTACAGTACATTGTATTTACATTTTGGTATTTTAACAGATTGTCTTATCCAGTACGTATGGTTAAAGTCCTATAGTGTACATCCAACTGTGAATAGATAGACTGCAGTGCTTAAAAGAGGTTAACCTGTTAGGTCAAATGAAGGCAGTTCTTTTATCATGAGCTGTCAATCAGTCTGTGCAGACCTGCCCCCTCCGCCGGCCCCACCCTCTGCAGCAGACGACCCCCTGCAGCTCCTGGCTGATGTGCTGGGCTGCAGCCGGACACCGTCGGCGGACAACTCGCCGGCTCTGCAGAGGAGAGGAGACTACTCCTCACCCCATAAGAGGGGGCCTGCCATGTGGGGCTCACAGGGTATGCATCAAACCATCTAATTAATGCAAATGAATACAAATATGCAAATACACATACAGTATTATAAAAGCCACAACCACAGACACATATTGTGATTGAGGTCTAATAATGCTCCGTCTACATTCATACGCATACAAATCCTCTGGACTTAAAATAATGCATTGGTTTAAGCACACATATCTAGCAGCAATCCCCTCTACTCAGGTGGACAGAGATGGTAGAAGGTCTAGTCTGGTTCAGCACTTAGAATCTGACCCATATAATTCCAGCTGCACTTTTGAGTGATTGCATATTGTCATCAGCAGATGAGGGTGTAATCCCGTACTGCCCATCCAGCTTTTTGCCCCGGGGCCAGATGTCAGACTACGGTTCCCTTGGTGGAAGGGCGTCCTCGCGGGCTTCAACAGGACAGAGAGGGCCTGGAGCTGTCCGGAGGAGGGACGAGGTGAGTCCAGTATGAAGGACAGCAGGACTACCTGGTCTGGCTCAGTAGAGACATGATCTTAGTCCTATAGTTGTTATCAGTGTTGTTGTCCTCCTAAAGTCTAGTACTGTAGTGGGTTAATGTAAGGCAAGGATTTGGTGATAATCCAAGACAAGTTTGGGTCTTCATAATTGTTGATTGATGTGGCACAGAGAGACAAGAGACCCAGTGGCCCAAGACACACCTGGCTCTCCACTGCTTTAATTTCTCTACGAATCTGGTATATCCAACATGTTTAATACAAACAATATTAATTCCAAATCAAGACTGCAGTGTTTCCATCTATAGTATGTTGCACGGGGTAGATTATGGACATGTCAAACTAATGTTTTGACAATGGCATAGATGTAGACAAATATGGGGGGGGGGGGTCAGTAGATTTATGAGAGCTCAACATAAATGCAAAACTCATATTTGTGTGGCTAAACCTTGGCTAAATTACAGTGTCAGGATTTGTTTTTGGCACCAGTCCCATGGGATGATTGTGTTGTGTGTTTGTTTACTTTCAGAACCTCATGTAGCTGGAAGCAGATTATGTGATGTGAAGTTCTCCGCCATGTGTTTTTTAAAAGGTTCTTTTGCTGCTTCCATTTTTGCTGAAATCCAGCCTGTTGCCATGGTGTCAAAGAAGAGCTGAAGACAAAAGTGAAAGCATTTAGGCTTGCCACCTGCTTTTTCAGTATTAGTTCATATTCTCATTTTTTATTTATTCATAATTTGTATGTGATTTGATGTCCTGCCTCTGTATATAAACATCTTTGCAACTTTTTTTAAACATGACCTGGGATAAAGATAATATATTGTATTTTAAGAAAAGGGAAAGAAAGTCTTAAAATGACTATAGATATTATACATCGGATGTTTGAATGTACCTTATGTTTATTGTTTACCATGGTGATGTTTGTGTAATGAAAGGATATGAGGCAGAAACTCTGTTAACAAGACCTGATAGTTGGGCATCTGTGAGGTTCTGTGAGTGTGTTGACAGTTTCTCTTTCTCTCTCGCGCGCGCTGTCATTGTGGAGTCAACCTCCTGCTTCTTCTAAACCGGCATATCGATTTTTTCAACAGCAGATGAAATAGCCTTGTCATTTTAGGTTGTGATGCTGAAAATGTGTGAACCTATACCCTTGTTAAACACCAATTGTTATGTTCTGTCATCAGTGGAATGATTTGTTAAAAAATACCAATAAAACATTTGTTACTCTAAAGACATGTTTCTCTAGACTGTTTCCTAGAATTGATCTAGTGTAGGTAATCCTATCCTAAAAACCTGCTATATTGATTCACATTTACAAGAAAAAAGTACCCTTTTCCCTGGGTTCTTTGAATTGTGCCACTGTGCACTGACTTTGATGTAATTGTTAACTGCTAAACCCAGACAGATTTCAGATTGGGATTTCTACCAGACAGTAGAAAGTAGTTAACAGTAAGGTGGTGAGGGGGACAACACAAAACTACAGTAGAGAACTGGATCAGGCAGGGATGTTCTACAGTTAAAAGGTAGCCAGAGGAGGGAGAGGTGTTTATTTTGTGTGGAATATTGGACAGGATATGTGAGGTGTGTTAAATCAACTGACTGGCTGGGAGCGTGGTGGATGAGGTTGGGAGAAATGAGCTGTTTCTGAGAAATGAGGAGCATGTGAGCTGTTCCACCTGAGACACACTCTTCCCGGGTCTCTAAAAGCTCCTCTGTGTACAATATGAACCTCCTTTATTCTGTCTCTAGTGACTAGTACACTGGTATCAATCATAAATCCATGCAGTTATCTTTCAATACGGTCGGTCTCGAGCCATTCTGAAAACCTCCGCTTAAGATCCTGTTAGGTAAGTACATGTAGGGGTTTGTCTGTATAGAATGTTTTTCCTTCAGAAATATAGAACAGAAATAAACAAACATCCACGGAGATGTTTTTATATCCGTGGCAGGGTTGGGATCAATTTCATATCAATTAGTCAATTCAGGAGGTACACTAAAATTCATTACATTTACATTTAAGTCATTTAGCAGACGCTCTTATCCAGAGCGACTTACAAATTGGTGAATTTACCTTCTGACATCCAGTGGAACAGCCACTTTACAATAGTGCATCTAAATCATTTAAGGGGGGGGGTGAGAAGGATTACTTTATCCTATCCTAGGTATTCCTTGAAGAGGTGGGGTTTCAGGTGTCTCCGGAAGGTGGTGATTCATATTCTCTTCAATGCTTTTCGATGATTTTTTTTTTATTTTAATTTGAGTTTTTTTTTTTATTGACTGAAATTGACTCCAACCCTGATCAGTTGTATATGATGAACTGATCTGTTGAGTAGAGATTCATATAGAAAAGGTCAACCATGAACCCATACACACAGTAAGAACATAAAATACCTAAATGTTTGATATCAATGGCAGATGATGGGATTATGAATGTAATGTAGATTATAAATCAAGCATGGTTGTCATCATGGAGAGAATTTGCAGAGATGATCCCATGTACTGTTGACTAAATACTCCAGAGTCAGTTACCATGTGGAGGATGACCAGTTGGCCAGATGAGTCATAGAGGCCTGCTGATCTGGCTCCATATGTGAATGCATGACTTGATAGAAGGCACCATCTAGTGGCTGTTACATAGTGTACATAGGATGTGCAGATCATTTTTTATTTATTTAACTAGGCAAGTCAGTTAAGAACAAATTATTATTTACAATGACAGCCTATCCTAACCCAGACGAAGCTGGGCCAATTGTGATGTAGGAATGCTCAACCGGTCGCTCATTCAGCTGACAGAAACTTTCAACTGGTTCTCCTCATTAAGCAACGGGTCGGAGTCAGAGGTCGAGCCTTCTCTGGTCTCTACTCCTCCCGTTACGGAGTCTGAGACGCCGAAGCCTCCCGCCATTAGCTCTGACAAATGGAAAACCCTAGTCATTGGCGACTCCATTACCCACAGTATTATGGCATTAGATCCCTCTACCGGGATCGATATGACAACAGCCAGTGAAAGTGCAGGGCGCCAAATTCATACAACAGAAATCTCATAATTGAAATTCCTCAAACATACAAGTATTTTACACCCTTTTAAAGATAAACTTGTTGTTAATCCCACCACAGTGTCCGATTCCAAAAAGGCTTTACGACGAAAGCACACCAAACGATTATGTTAGGTGAGTGCCTCGTCACAGAAAAACACAGCCATTTTTCCAGCTAAAGAGAGGAGTCAAAAAAGCAGAAATAGAGATCAAATGAATCACTAACCTTTGATGATCTTCATCAGATGACACTCATAGGACTTCATGTTACACAATGAATGTTTTGTTCGATAAAGTTCATATTTATATCCAAAAATCTCAGTTTACATTGGCGCGTTATGTTCAGTAGTTACAAAACATCCGGTGATTTTGCAGAGAACCACATCAATTTACAGAAATACTCATAATAAACATTGATAAAAGATACAAGTGTTATACATGGAATTATAGATCCACTTCTCCTTAATGCAACCGCTGTGTCAGATTTTAAAAAAAAACACCATGCAATAATCTGAGTACAGAGCTCAGACACAAAAACAAGCCATACAGATATCTGCCATGTTGTGGAGTCAACAGAATTCAGAAATAGCATTATAAATATTCACTTACCTTTTATGATCTTCATCAGAATGCACTCCCAGGAATCCCAGTTCCACAATAAATGTTTGTTTTGTTCGATAAAGTCCATCATATTTGTCCAAATACCTCCTTGTTGTTCGCTCATTTTGTTCACAAATCCAAATTCATGAGGCGCGATCACTAGGTCCAGATGAAAAGTCAAAAAGTTCCGTTACAGTCCATAGAAACATGTCAAACGATGTATAGAATCAATCTTTAGGATGTTTTAAACATACATCTTCAATAACGTTCCAACCGTAGAATTCCTTTGTCTTTAGAAATGAAAAGGAACGCAGCTACCTCTCACGGGAGCGCTCGTGATCAGCTCATGGCAGACACCTGATTGAAAGAGCTCTCATTCCCTCCTCCTTCACAGTAGAAACCTGAAACAAGGTTCTAAAGACTGTTAACATCTAGTGGAAGCCTTAGGAAGTGCAATATGACCCCATAGACACTGTGTATTCGATATGAAATTAGTTAAAAAACTACAAACCTCAGATTTCCCACTTCCTGGTTGGATTTTTCCTCAGGTTTTGCCTGCCATATGAGTTCTGCTATACTCACAGACATCATTCAAACAGTTGTAGAAACTTCCGAGTGTTTCCTATCCAAATCTACAAATAATATGCATATCTTAACTTCTGGGCCTGAGTAGCAGGCAGTTTACTCTGGGCACCTTATTCATCCAAACTACTCAATAAAGCCCCCCACCCATAAGAAGTTAAAATTAATCATCCAGCGATCATACACTGTTTATCAGGGGGCAGGGCTACCGACGTTAAAACTAATCTGAAGATGGTGTTGGTTAAAGCTAAAACTGGCGAGTGTAGATAGTACAGGGATATTGTTTTCCACATCGGCACCAACGACTCAGTGGGTTTTGTTCAAAATGTCTCCGGACCACATTCATACTCTGGACGTAGTTTAGTCCCGTGGAATAAATGTTGTGGATTTTAATGTTTTTCCTCATAATCCTGGATTATTGGACCACCATTTTATTATGTTTGCAATAGCAACAAATATTCTGCTCAGACCCCAACCAAGGATCATCAAAAGCCGTGCTATAAATTCTCGGACAACCAAAAGATTCCTAGATGCCCTTCCAGACAACCTCCACCTACCCAAGGACGTCAGAGTACAAAAATCTGTTAACCACCTAACTGAGGAACTCAATTTAACCTTGTAATATCCTAGATGCTGTCGCACCCCTAAAAACAAAAAAGATTTGTCATAAGAAACTAGCTCCCTTGTATACAGAAAATACCCAAGCTCTGAAGCAAGCTTCCAGAAAATTGGAATGGAAATGGAGCTACACCAGACTGGAAGTCTTCCGACTAGTTTGGAAAGACCGTACCGTGCAGTATTGA
Source organism: Oncorhynchus masou masou (assembly GCF_036934945.1). Classification (NCBI taxonomy): domain Eukaryota; kingdom Metazoa; phylum Chordata; class Actinopteri; order Salmoniformes; family Salmonidae; genus Oncorhynchus; species Oncorhynchus masou. The sequence continues at coordinate 65,903,540 of NC_088220.1, forward strand.
AGAGCCCTCACTGCTGCTCAATCCTCCTATTTTTCCAACTTAATTGAGGAAAATAAAAACAATCCAAAATGTATTTTTAATACTGTCGCAAAGCTAAATAAAAACCAGCATTCCCCAAGAGAGGATGGCTTTCACTTCAGCCGTGATAAATTCATGAACTACTTTGACGGAAAGATCATGATCATTAGAAAGCAAATTACAGACTCCTCTTTATTTTTTATTTTACCTTTATTTAACTAGGCAAGTCAGTTAATTAAGAACAAATTCTTACTTTCAATGACGGCCTAGGAACAGTGGGTTACCTGCCTGTTCAGGTGCAGAATGACAGATTTGTACCTTGGGGATTTGAGCTTGCAACCTTCTGGTTACTAATCAAACCCTCTAACCACTAGGCTACTCTGCCGCCCCATCTGTGTATTCTGTCTAAATCTGTGTATTCCTCCAAAGCTCAGTTGTCCTGAGTCTGCACAACTCTGCCAGTATTTAGGATTCAAGTTTTTTAATACTATATCTCTTGACACATTTCAGAAAATAATCATGGCCTCTAAACCTTCAAGCTGCATACTGGACCCAATTCCAACTAAACTTCTGACAGAGCTGCTTCCTGTGCTTGGCCCTCCTATGTTGAACATAATAAACAGCTCTCTATCCACCGGATGTGTACCAAACCCACCAAAGTGACAGTATAAAAGCCTCTCTTGAAAAGCCAAACCTTGACCCAGAAAATATAAAAAATGATCTGCCTATATTGAATCTCCCATTTCTCAAAAAAATGTAAAACACTGTTGCCTAGCAACTCACTGCCTTCCTGAAGACAAACAATGGATATGAAACGCATCAGTATGGTTTGAAACCCCATCATAGCACTGGGGCTGAACTTGTGAAAATTACCTTTTAATGGGGTCAGACCGAGGCTCCTAGACCTTAGTGCTGCTTTTGATACCATCGATCACCACATTCTTTTGGAGAGATTGGAAACCCAAATTGGTCTACACGGACAAGTTCTGGCCTGGTTTAGATCTCATCTGTCGGAAAGATATTAGTTTGTCTCTGTAGATGGTTTGTCTTCTGACAAATCAACTGTAAATGTCGCTGTTCCTCAAGGCTCCGTTTTAGGACCACTATTGTTTTCACTATATATTTTACCTCTTGGGGATGTCATTCGAAAACATAATGTTAACTTTCACTGCTATGCGGATGACACAGAGCTGTACATTTCGATGAAGCTTGGTGAAGCCCCAAAATTTCCCTCACTGGAAGCCTGTGTTTCAGACATAAGGAAGTGGATGGCGGCCAATTTTCTACTTTTAAACTCGGACAAAACAGAGATGCTAGTTCTAGGTCCCAAGAAACAAAGAGATCTTCTGTTGAATCTGACAATTAATCTTGATGGTTGTACAGTCGCCAAGCTTGTAGCGTCATACCCAAGAAGACTTCAGGTAGTAATCGCTGCCAAAGGTACTTCAACAATGTACTGAGTAAAGGGTCTGAATACTTATGTAAATGTAATATTTCAATAATAATATTGTATTGTAATAATATTGTAACATTTGCAAAAATGTCTAAAAACTTGTTTTTGCTTTGTCATATGGGCTATTGTGTGTAGATGATGATGGGAAAAAAACAATGAAATACGTTTTTAAATAAGGCTGTAACGTAACAAAATGTAGAAAAAGTCAAGGGGTCTGAATACTTTCCGTACGCACTGTAAAATAAATCATTCAAATACTGAGCTACAGTATAGTGTAAGCCAGGATTCCCCAACTGGTGACCCGCGGGTGGTTTTATTAGGCCCCTGAAGTGTTCGTAGGCAACAACAAAAATTATATATATTTTTTACATTAGACCAAAAAACACCAGGAAATCAGTTCCAAGTTATTTTAATTTAATTTGCGGTCTACAAATGATTTGTAATTACGTTCCGGCCCCCTGACCATCCGCTCAAGACAAAATAGTCCCGCAGCTAATTCTAGTTGATGTGTAAGGGGAAAAAATCGGGCGGCCTGCCCTCCTTCGTGGATCAATTCTCTCTACCCTATGGTAAAATGAGTAGAATTGCAGCAAAACTGCTCTACAACTGCAACGTTTTTCTCTACGCTGTCAAGAGGAGGGCCCAAAATGTTTTGCTGGTAAGGTGTGGAGGCCCCGAACACAATGTTGCTTAGGGCCCCCAAAAGGCTACTTTAATTATTTTCTGACTGAATCTGTCGGTATGTATGTGGGTACACAGACCCACAAGTCACTGCGGTCCCTCATGATGAGTTCAGATTTTTTTGTGGCCCCACCCCCCCCCCCCCAATCACAGTTGCCCATTCGTATTTGAAGTAATACAATTGCACAGAGAAAGGCATTTTGTTTAAAAAATAATACTTTTTATCTCAAAAAGGTAGGGGTCAAAATTATTGACACCCCTGTTTTCAATGCCATTCAATATCTCACCTTGCGAGGATAATGGCACTCTTTTATAGCAAATGTTTGATGAGTTGGAGAACACATTGGGAGGGATTTTAGACCACCAGTTGTGGGTTTGGTGTCAAAATGAGAATGCAAGAGCAGAAAATGATCCCATACCTACTGTAAAATATAGTGGTTTGAAGTTATTGGGCTATTTTGATTCAACTCAATTGGTCATCATGAACTTTACCAAGTACATTTTAGCCAAAAACCTGATTGCCTCTGCCAGGAGGCTGAAACGTGGCCACAGCTGGATCTTACTGAAAGACAATAACCCCAAGCACACATCGAAATCCACAAAGAAATGGTTAATTGGCCACAAAATCAAGCAGATTTTAAAACAAAATGTAATATACTTAAATCATACTTCATTAATATATTTAAATATATTTAAGTATGCGCCTGATATACTAAAGCATATTTAAAATTATTTCAATTGGAACTATTTTTAATGCATTTAATGACAATTTTATTTGTGTCTTATTCGCATTTAAGTACAGTGCATTCGGGAAGTTTTAAAAGACCCCTTCACTTTTCCTATTACGTTACAGCCTAATTCTAAAATGGATTACATACATTTTTCCCTCGCCAATCTACACACAATACCCCATAATTACGAAGTGAAGATAGTTTTTTTTTTTTTTGGGGGGGGGGCAAATTTATATATATAAAAAACAAAACAGAAATATCTAATTCACATACAGCACCTGTCAAAAGTTTGGAAACCTACTCATTCAAGGGTTTTTCTTTCTTTTTACTATTTTCTAAATTGGAGAATAATAGTGAAGACATCAACACTATGAAATAACACATATGGAATCATGTAGTAACCAAAAAAGTGTTAAACAAATCTAAATATATTATATATTTGAGTTTCTTCAAAGTAGCCACCCTTTGCCTTGATGCCAGCTTTGCTCACTCTTTGCATTCTCTCAACCAGCTTCAAGAGGAATGGTTTTCCAACAGTCTTGAAGGAGTTCCCACAGATGCTGAGCACTTGTTGGCTGCTTTTCTTTCAATCTGTGGTCCAACTCATCCCAAACCATCTCAATTGGGTTGAGGTCGGGTGATTGTGGAGGCCAGGTCATCTGATGCAGCACTCCATCACTGTCCTTGGTCAAAAAGCCCTTACACAGCCTGGAGGTGTGTTGGGTTATTGTCCTGTTGAAAAACAAATTACTGTCCCACTAAGCGCAAACCAGATGGGATGGCTTATCACTGCAGAATGCTGTGGTAGCCATGCTGGTTAAGTGTGCCTTGAATTCTAAATAAATCATTGACAGTGTCACCAGCAAAGCACCCCTACACCATCACACCTCCTCCTCCATGCTTCACGGTGGGAACCACACATGCATAAATCATCCGTTCACCTACTCTGCGTCTCACAAAGACACGTCGGTTGGAACCAAAAATCTTGAATTTGGACTCATCAGACCAAAGGACAGATTTCCACTGGTCTAATGTCCATTGCTCGTGTTTCTTGGCCCAAGCAAGTCTCTTCTTATTATTGGTGTAATTTAGTAGTGGTTTCTTTGCAGCAATTTGACCATGAAGGCCTGATTCACGCAGTCTGCTCTGAAATTTGATGTTGAGATGTGTCTGTTACTTGAACTCTGTGAAGCATTTATTTGAGCTGCAATCAGAGGTGCAGTTAACTCTAATTGTCACACCCTGATCTGTTTCACCTGTCTTTGTGCTTGTCTCCCCCCCCCTCCCGGTGTCACCCATCTTCCCCATTATCCCCTGTGTATGTATACCTGTGTTCGCTGTTTGTCTGTTGCCAGTTTGTTTGTTCATGAAACCTACCAGCATTTGTTCCCCTGCTCCTGCCTGTTTCTTGCTCCTGTTTTCTAGTCCTTCCCGGTTTTGACCGTTCTGCCTGCCCTGACCCTGAGCCTGCCTGCTGTTCTGTACTTTACCCCACCTTACTTGATTATTGACCCCTGCCTGCTCTGACCCTGAGACTGCCTGCCGTTCTGGTCCCTTTACACCTTCTTTGGATTATTGACCCCTGCCTGCCTTTGACCTGTCATTTGCTTGCCCTTGTTTAAGAAATAAACTTTTGTTGGGTCATACCTGAAACGTGGTAGTACGATCTGACCATGACTGATCCAGCAGACATGGACCAGCTCCGCAACGCCCTCTCCTCCTAAGATGCCACCAATGGAAGGCACGAAGAGTTGCTTCGTGGTCTTATGGAAAGATTTCAGACCTTGACCAAACGTCACAACCAAGCATTGAACACATTGCTAGAGCAATTCCATGGGTTGTCTACTATGCAGCCTACCACAACGATAATCTCCCAGCCCCTCAGTAAACTGTCTGTTAGCAGCGCTGTCAACCCGGTCTCCCGGGAACATGGCTTACCTCCCCCAGAGCACTTTGATGGAAAGTTGGGCACCTGTCGGGCGATTCTACCTCAGTGTTCACTCATCATCGAGCTGCAGCCCTCCTTCTTCCCCTTGGACCGCTCTAAGATAGCGTACCTCATCACGCTGATGTCCGGGAGGGCTCTCGCCTGGGATACGGCATGATGGGAACAACAGTCGGCCGTATGCTCCAGTCTGGAGGAGTTCGTGGCAGAGGTAAAGAAGGTTTTCGATGCACCATTGTCCGAGAGAGAGGCTGCCCGGAAGTTACTCCAGCTTTGGCAAGGCTCCCGCAGTGTGGTAGACAACGCAGTGGATTTCCGCACGTCCCAGGAATGACTGTACTCTCTGTCCGGAGACCAAGGCTATGGAGACCTACATTGAGGACTACCTAGCTGCTGGGTTCATCCACCCTTCTACCTCCCCCACATGCACAGGGTTCTTCTTTGTGAAGAATAAGGACAAAACCCCGCCCCTGTGCATTGACTACCGAGGTCTCAACGATATCACGGTGAAGAACCACTACCCACTACCTCTCATCTCATCTGCCTTCGAGCAGCTCCAGGGGGCCACCATGTTTTCCAAGCTGGACCTATGGAATGCCTTCCACCTGGTGTGTATACGGGAAGGGGACGAGTGGAAGTCTGCCTTCAACATGGCCATCAAATGCATTAAGATGGAAAGAAATTCCACAAATTAACTTTTAACAAGACACAGCTTTTCAATGAAATTCATTCCAGGTGACTACCTCATGAAGCTGGTTGAGAGAATGCCAAAAGTGTGCAAAGCTGTCATCAAGGAAAAGGGTGGCTACTTTGAAGAACACTTTTTTGGTTACTACATGATTCCATATGTGTTATTTCATAGTTTTGATGTCTTCACAACTATTCTACAATGTAGAAAATAGTAAAAAAACAAAGAAGAACAACCCTGGAATGAGTAGGTGTGTCCAAACTTTTGACTGGTACTGTATATTTCTCATAAATTAGAAGTATACTAAAATGTTATTTGAATTAGAATTCCTGTATTATTATTTTTACAAATAAAGTATATTTATAATGTGTTTCAAGTTTACTTTTAAAAATACACTTCTACTCATTAACCACATTAGCTATTGTAATTAGCCATGTATAGGTTACCTTTTTTTCAGTGAATGTTAACATGCTATTTATAAGCAGTTGTGGCTGGAGCAACAATTTAAAAGTAACATATATGATACAGTACTTGTGCATCAGGGGCATTTCACACTTTAGTTGTTCACATTACAGTGATAAGTGATAAAGTACCATTTCAATAAAAATGTGTAATTTAAAGCACAACATTATTCAGTTTTAAAATGAACATCAAAACATTTGAATAACCTAAAAATTAGAACAATATAACATTATAATTTATTAAAAACTGCAGAAAGGATGCTATTATTATTATTATTATTATTAACTATTATTTTTTAACATAAACTTTAAATATATTTTGTGAACATTTAAGTTAAATATATTTTTGTGAAAGTATACTTAAGTATATTTTCTTGAGATATGAAAGGTATACTTTCAGGAAGCATGTTCCTCAGCTGTGCATGTTTCCTTAGTGGAATAAACAATTGATATCATTGTCAACTTACTCTGCACTCTTCTGAACAGGAATTAAGAAAGTACTTAAACATTCCTCATTGTCACTGAAACTACATTACCTCGCAAAAGTATTCATACCCCTTTGGATTCTTCACATTGTATTGTTACAAATGGGACTATGCATTTAATGTGATATAGATTCGATTATAAATCAAGCATGGTTGTCATCATGGAGAGAATTTGCAGAGATGATCACATGTTCTGTTGACAAAATACTCCGGAGTCAGTTACCATGTGGAGGATGACAAGAAACACCCACATGCTTATTACCAGTTAGCTGAGTTACTGGTTAGATGAGTAATAGAGGCCTACGGAACTGGTTCCATACTCCTTTGGACTTATTCACATTTTATTGTTACAAAGTGGGATTTAATTGTAATTTCTTTGTCAATAATCTACACAAAATACTTGGTCAAAGGGGAAGATTTTGTTTTTTATTGTAAAGATTGATAAAAATGTAATAAAATTAAAACTAAAATGTAGTCATTGCATAAGTATTCAGCCCCTGAGTCAATACATGTTAGAAACACCTTTGGCAGTGATTACAGCGGTGAGTTTTCTTGGGTAATTCTCTAATTGTTTTACAAACCTGGATTGTGCAATATTATCCCATTATTCTTTTCATAATTGTTCAAGCTTTGTCAAGATGTTGGGGATTGTGAATTCCCCTCCCAGCGTCTGATGTAAAGCAGAATGAAAAGGGTTTTTCCCTACAATTTTGCCTGTGCTTAGCTCCGTCCTGTTTCTTTTCATCCTGAAAAACTCATCAGTATCTGCTGATGTCAAGCATAGCCATACCATGTTGCACTTACCACCATGCTTGAAAATAAGTAGGCAGTTACTCAGTGATGTGTTGTTTACCCCCAAACATAAGGCTTTGCATTTAGGCAAAAAAGTGTATTCCTTTGTCGTGTTTTTTAGCAGTCTTACTTTAGTGCCTTGTTGCATACAAGATGCATGTTTTGAATTTGTATACCGTATATTCGTATTCTTATGTTCACTCTGTCATTTAAGTGATTGTGGAGTCACTACAATGTTGTTGATTCATCCTCAGTTTTCTCCCATCACAGACATTAAACTATAACTGTTTTAAAATCACCAAAACGGTTGAATACATACAGAGAATTTGAGTTCATTGTTGACAAAAACAATTAAATTAAATACATGTTAATCCCACGTTGTAACACAATATAGAGTGAAGAATACACTTGCTGTATACTTAAGTTTCTGTATACATATAGTGTACTTGATCACTCATAAGCAGAGTTTGAATGAATATACTGAATTCCAATTAGTGTTTGAAATTGAAGTACAGTTTTAATGAGTCTGTATGTTTAATGATAGTGAGCATATAGTATATGTAACGGCGTTCTTCGTTTGTCGAAAGAAAGTTGGACCGAAATGCAGCGTGTTGGTTACTCATGTTCTTTAATAAAACAAAATGACGATACATGAAATAACTTATAAATACAAAAAACAACAAAACGGAACGTGAAACCTATTACAGTGAACACTACACAGAGACAGGAACAATCACCCACGAAATACAAAGTGAAACCCAGGCTACCTAAATACGGTTCCCAATCAGAGACAACGACAATCACCTGACTCTGATTGAGAACCGTCTCAGGCAGCCAAACCTATTTAACACACACCCCTAATCAGCCACAATCCCAATAACTAAAAAACCCCACTAAGAAATACAACAAACATAAACCCATGCCACACCCTGGCCTGACCAACTAATTAACTAAAACACAAAATACTAAAACCAAGGCGTGACAGAACCCCCCCTAAGGTGCGGACTCCCGAACGCACCTCAAAACCATAGGGAGGGTCCGGGTGGGCGTCTGTCCATGGTGGCGGTTCCGGCTCGGGACGTGGACCCCACTCCATAAATGTCATAGTTCCTCCCCTTCGCATCCTGGGATGATCTACCCTCGCCGCCGACCATGGCCGAATAGTCCTCACCCAGAACCCCACTGAACTGAGGAGCAGCTCGTGACTGAGGGGCAGCTCGTGACTGAGGGGCAGCTCGGGACTGAGGGGCAGCTCGGGACTGAGGGGCAGCTCGGGACTGAGGGGCAGCCCGGGACTGAGGGGCAGCCCGGGACTGAGGGGAAGCCCAGTACTGAGAGGAAGCCCAGCCAGGCAGTTGAATCCGGCAGATCCTGGCTGACTGGCGGATCTGGAAGAGTCTGGTTGACTGGCAGATCTGGAAAAGTCTGGCTGACTGGCAGATCCGGAAGAGTCTGGCAGATCTGGAAGAGTCTGGCTGACTGGCAGATCTGGAAGAGTTTGGCAGATCTGGAAGAGTCTGGCTGACTGGCAGATCTGGAAGAGTCTGGCTGACTGGCAGATCTGGAAGAGTCTGTCTGACTGGCAGATCTGGAAGAGTCTGGCTGACTGGCAGATCTGGAAGAGTCTGGCAGATCTGGAAGAGTCTGGCTGACTGGCAGATCTGGAAGAGTCTGGCTGACTGGCAGATCTGGAAGAGTCTGGCAGATCTGGAAGAGTCTGGCAGACTGGTGGCTCTGGCTGCTCCATGCTGACTGGTGGCTCTGGCTGCTCCATGCTGACTGGCGGCTCTGGCTGCTCCATGCTGACTGGCGGCTCTGGCTGCTCCATGCTGACTGGCGGCTCTGGCTGCTCCATGCAGATTGACAGCTCTGGCGGCTTCTTGCAGACTGACAGCTCTGACTGTTCCATGCAGACTAACAGCTTTGGCAGCTCCTTGCCGACTGGCAGCTCCTTGCAGACTGGCAGCTCCTTGCAGACTGGCAGCTCCATGCAGACTGGCAGCTCCATGCAGACTGGCAGCTCCATGCAGACTGGCAGCTCCATGCAGACTGGCAAATCTGGCTGCCCCATGCAGACTGGCAGCTCTAGCTGCTCCATGCAGACTGGCAACTCTGGCTGCTCCATGCAGACTGGCAACTCTAGCTGCTCCATGCAGACTGGCAGCTCTGGCTGCTCCATGCAGACTGGCAGCTCTAGCTGCTCCATGCAAACTGGCAGCTCTAGCTGCTCCATGCAGACTGGCAGCTCTAGCTGCTCCATGCAGACTGGCAGCTCTAGCTGCTCCATGCAGACTGGCAGCTCAGGCTGCTCCATGCAGACTGGCAGCTCTAGCTGCTCCATGCAGACTGGCAGCTCTAGCTGCTCCATGCAGACTGGCAGCTCTAGCTGCTCCATGCAGACTGGCAGCTCAGGCTGCTCCATGCAGACTGGCAGCTCAGGCTGCTCCGAACAGGCAGGAGGCTCCGGCAGCGCTGTAGAGGAGGAAGGCTCTAGAAACGCTGAACAGGCGGGAGACTCCGACAGCGCAGGAGAGGAAGAAAGCGCTGGCTGCGCTGAACAGGAGAGGCGCACTGAAGGCCTGGTGCGTGGTACTGGAACTGGTGGTACTGGATCGAGGACACGCACAGGAAGCCTGGTGCGGGGAGCTACCATCGGAGGACTGGTGTGTGAAGGTGGCACAGGATGGACTGGACCGTGAAGGTGTACTGGAGAGCCTGAGAGCAGGACTGGCACAGGACGTGCAAGGCTAGGTAGGTACACAGGAGGCCTAGTGCGTGAGGCTGGCACATTTTTCACCAGCCGACTAACACGCACCTCAGGACTAGTATGGAGCGCTGACCCAGGTGCCATTAAATCCCCGACACGCTCCGTCGGACGAATCTTATACCTAAAGCACCAAACTAGCAACTCCCTCATTACTCTCTCCTCCAATTTCCCCATTAACTCCTTCACAGTCTCTGCTTCGCTCACCTCCAACACCGGTTCTGGTCTCCTCCTTGGCTCCTCACGATAAACAGGGAGAGTTGGCTCAGGTCTGTCTCCTGACTCAGCCACTCTCCCTCTGAGCCCCCCCCCCCAAGAAATGTTTGGGGCTGATTTTCTGGTTTCGCTCTGCGCCGCCGTGTCACTCTTTTCGACTCCATTATCCTATAGCCCTCTTCGCACTGCCCCAGCGAATCCCAGGCGGGCTCCGGCACTCTCTCTGGGTCGGCCGCCCACCTGTCTATTTCTTCCCACGTCGTATACTCCAATCCTCTGCTGTCCATAACGTCCTCCCTTCGCTGCTCCAGCTGCACGCTGCTCGGTCCGTGTGTGGTGGGTGATTCTGTAACGGCGTTCTTCGTTTGTCGAAAGAAAGTCGGACCGAAATGCAGCGTGTTGGTTACTCATGTTCTTTAATGGAACAAAATGACGATACACGAAATAACTTATACAATAACTTATACAAAAAACAACAAAACGGAACGTGAAACCTATTACAGCCTATTTTTTTATAAAAATAATTTATTATCTTCAATACCATTCATTCTTTACAACTCATAATTTACATACATACTCAAATAATGGTATTTTTAATTAAACTAATTAAATTAAACTAAATATAAACCCCAAACAAAACCTCAGGGGAGCATCTTCCCTCCCCGTCACCCTACAAAATACCTTTCCCTATCTCCCCGTCCCTAATCTATCCTCTTACAAATCTAAATGACACCCAGCCCTAAACCCCCCTTCCACCTCTCCCGAGCAGCATGCTGCCCCCACTTCCTCTCCTCCCTCTTCATCCTCCCCCTCAAATCTCCTTCCACTCTCCTCACTATCCCTTCCACCCCCCAATCTCTCCCTGTCTTCTCCATGTTCAGTCTTGCTTCCCACAGCCCCCGTTTAAAGAGACTAATGAGAAGCCAGAGCAGAAACCTGTCCCTATCCGTCCCTCTTGCTCTCCCTACACCCCTCTCTAACCTGGCCCACGTCAATACAAAATCCCCTCTTACCAAACCTAACAACACCCGTGCCCTAGCCCATACTACTCTGGCAAAGGCACAGTCCCAAAAGACATGGTGCACAGTCTCCTCCCTGCCACAAGAGGATCTTGGACAGGTGGGGGATTGCACTAAACTATACCGGTACAAGATGGAACGTACCGGCAGACACTTATGAAGGCTCAACCAATTCAGGTCCTTGAGCCTGTTGTCCAGACCCCGCACCTGCACTCCCTCCCAGACCACTTCCGAGAAGCCTACTACAGGCGCCGGACTCTCTGCCTTTCTGACCTCCTCGTACAGGTGCCTATGATCTAAACCTACTCGGGCAACTTCAACCTCAGGGTGCGCACGCATGACCAAAGTGCCACGGCAGCTGTTCCGCCCGAGGACCCGTGTTAGACCACACCATTATGCTTCTCGCCTGATATGAGAAAAATACCCGCAGGAGGTAACCGGACGGGTGTATCACTGGCTGAGCAAGCTCCGTTAACAAGAAAGAAACAAAAATTGTGTCCAGCTTGAGGGGGAAATGTGGTACCCCCCTACCTCCCTCCCCGATGGGACAGATCATGCGTGCCCTGGCGACCCACTCATACCTGCCACTCCACATAAACTGAAAAACAAGCCTCACTAGAGGCCTCCTCAGACAAGCCGGCAATGGGTAGATGTATGCCAAATACAAAAGCGACGGCAAGACATCCACCTTTAGGACCAGGACTTTGCCCATAAAAGACAAATACCTAGCTTTCCACATTGCTAGCTTCCTCTGTACCACTGCGATACGCATGTTCCAGTTTAGCGTCGCCGAGCCGGAGGTCTCAAAATGGACCCCGAGAATCCTCAGGGCCCCCTCACAGAGAGATAACCCCCCAGGCACATCCGTTCTACCGCGCCATCTTCCGAAAAACTTGACGGAAGACTTTGCATGGTTCAGAACTGCTCCCGACGCTCGAGTGAAATCCCCAAAGATGGCAAGGGACCTAGTCAGGCACGAGTCCTTGCACAACAGCAAGGAAGTGTCGTCGGCGTACTGCGTCATCTTAACACGCAGTCCACCACTTCCAGGGATCAGCAAACCTTCCACCCCTGTGTCTGTCCTAATGGCAGCCCCCAGAGGCTCCATGTACAGAACGAAGAGGAGAGCCGAGTGTGGGCACCCCTGCCTGACCCCAGACGAGAGGTCAGAAACGTCACCCAAGTGACTATTTACACTAACTCGGCACCCCGCTCCGACATATAATGTACGAATCCATCCTATAAACTTCTCCCCAAATCCTAATCGACCTAACACTCTGAATAAAAAGGATCTATTCACGCGATCGAAGGCTTTCGCCTGATCTAGCGCTGTTACCATAAAAGGCAGTCCTCTATCTTCAACCCAAGCGATGGAGTCCCTGATTAACTGTAGGTTCCATCTAATAGAGCGGCCCTCTACCCCGCACGTCTGATCCTCATGAACGACGTAGGGAAGGGCTGTGCGCAACCGGTCTGCTAAAACCTTTGCAAGTAGCTTGTAATCTACACACAGCATGGTCAATGGCCGCCAGTTGCCAAGGTCTGTTACTTCCCCTTCTTATATAAAAGTGACAGCACACCAACAGCCATTGATCCCCCGGGACCCCCGTCTCAAGGATGGCCTTCAAGACTTCGAGGACCACTGGTCCAAGTATACCCCAAAACTTGAGATAAAACTCAGCCGGCAGCCCATCCATCCCAGGCACCTTCCCTTTTCCCATCCTCCTAAGAGCGCTCTCAACCTCTTCTAGTGAAATCTGGGCCTCCATCACTTCTCTAATGTCCTCCGGCAACCGCCTGGACAAGTGTTCTAAAAACACATTTCCCTGCTCTACATCTATTTCCCTTTCCTTAAATAAACCTTGGAAATGATCAGTTGTCACCCTGACCATATCCTCTGGTTCTCTAACTATACTATCATTTTCTTCCCTAACACCATGCATTACCTTCCTACTCTGTCTTGCCCTAACCGACTTAAAGAACATAGCAGAACAAGTCTCATTATGTTCTAGAAAGCCACTATGCGCACGCTCCAGGAAAGCTCGAGCCTTCTGCTCCTGCAACTCCCTGAGCTGCGCCTTTAGGGTTGCGGATCTCTCCCAGTCAAACGACCCGCCGAGGTTGCCTGCCTCGTATTCGAGTTCAATTAACCTTTGGATACGATCCACCTCCCTCCTCTCCTCCCTTTTTTTCTCTTGCAATACCCTATTATAAAAGCCCTAATCCTCACCTTAACTAATTCCCACCACTCTAACACCCCCTCGCACATGGACCGGAGGCCCTCAAGCCTCCTAAAGAAACCATAAAACCCGTCAACAAAAGCCTGCTCCTCCAGCACATCCCGATCTAGCTTCCAGTACCCCTTACCAAAGAGACAGACTGGCGACCCCACCTGCAGGAGCACCCCGTCGTGATCGAAAAGAAAACAGGCAATAGCCGCCCAGACAACTTACCCAAAGACCTGGGTACAAAAATATAATCGAGCCTCCGCTCAACCCCCCTGGAGTTACGCCATGTAGGACCGTCCATTTTCGGAGTAGTGTGCATACCACCATCTACCAGACCATGGCAAGCCATTAGCCTAGCAATGGCACCTGCACTGTTATCCCCCCTCTTCCTAAATCTGTATTAAAATCCCCCCCTATCACTAATTTCCTATTTGTGACACACAGGGGCGTCAGACAGTCCACCATCTCCTTCCTGTCTGCCACCACCTGTGGCCCATACACCACCACTAATCTAAATTTACAATCCCTTATCGTGACATCCACCCATATAACCCTCCCCTGCATTACCACAAAAGAATCCTCCACTTTTACCTCCCTGTGCCCACACAAAATCCCTACCCCCGATGAGTGCACCCCCCCTACACCCCAAACCGACTCCCCCTTGTTCCACTCCCTCTTAAATCTACTAACATCCCCTCCATCCCTCAGGTGAACCTCCTGTAAAAAACAAAAATCAAACCCCACACCCTCCAAATAACTAAAAACCACCCTCCTCTTAACAATATCTCTTAAACCCCTTACATTTAAACTAACAAAAGTAAAATTAGACTCCATGAAAAAATAAAACATGTAATACACTCAAAATCTAAACCCAGACAGAAAAAAAACAAAAACAGGAGACTCACCCGATGCTCCCCTGCTCCATATCTACCGGTGAGAACACCATCCGTAATCCCGACATCCCCCCCTCTTCCTCCATCACACCATCCCAGGATGCAGGAATAGTGTTTGGCTCCGGGGTGCCCTGCACCCTGGGTCTACCCCCACAATCTTCACCCTCCCCAGTGTTGCAGCTGGTTTGGAAAACAATTGGGGAGGCTGAGTCCCCAAACAAAAAACTCCCCACCTCCTCCTGTACCCAGTCCTGAGTCTTGTTAGGTGTGTCCCCACCCAAATGAAGTTGAGAGCCTTGGGAAACCAGCAGCAACCCAGAGGTTTCTCCCACCCCCATCACTCTCTTGGCCATCCCCTCCCCCTCACTGTCGACCAATCGCACCCTCCTCTTCATTCTCTTCTTTGGTGATGGCGGCAGTGGAGAGATACCACCCCCACCCCCGCCAGCTCCTCCACCATACCCCTCATCTCTTCCACCATGTCACTTTCCCCCAGTCCACTTGCTCTTCCACCGTCTTCTTCTCCACCACTCCTCCTCGCTTTCTTCTCTCTCATGCTCCTCCACCCGGTTGCCTTCTTCCGCCGCTTTTCCTGGTTCTCCTACTCTCGTGCCTTCCGTTTCCTTCTCTCTTCCATCCGCCGCTTCTTGCTCCTCTTCCTTCCTTGTGGCCTTCCCCTCTGGACTTGTACTCTTGTCATGAGGCGTGCTTCCTTCCCCTCCTCTTCTTCCCCCATCCCCCACTCCTGCCCCCCCCCCCCCCAGCCGCAGACGCATATGACCTCTGACGGGCCGGGCACCCCCTCCACAGGTGTGCTGACGAGCCACACCCATGGCATGTCTTAGGCTTGTCACAATCCCTCGCCTCGTGATCCTCAGATCCACAAAATCTGCATTTTCTCATGCTGCACGAGGCGAAAATGTGTCCATAGGCCATACAGTGCCTGCAAAATGGGGGCTGACGTGCATAAAACAATGTCCCCCTGTCAGCCCCAAGGGAGAACATAGCAGGAGGATGGAGGTAGCCACCATGTCCCTTTGGGTCCTCCCTGAGAAGGGCCTGGAAACCTCTCCTCCCATTCCAAAACCCAAGGGAGTCTTTGAGGTGCCTAGCTGAGGAAACGTTATCCATGTATCTCCCCAGAAAAACCCTCACCTCTTCATCCTTAACGTAAGGGTTGTAAATGTTAACAGTTACAACCCTAAAGTTATTCTTCGCCAGGCTTGATATTTCGTAGTGGCACATCGGCCTCTCACCTCCCACTGCTCTTGCCCTTCTCAGGATATCATCATGTTTTTCTTCTGTATATAGCGTGACGTCGTATGCTCCCTCCAACGAGTTGCCTTGGAAACAAAACACGTCCTTCACCGTCAGCTTTAGAATCCCCATCAATATTATCCTTCCAAAAGATTCTCGTCCTAAAGGCTCCAAATCCTTTTCCTTCCAAGCAAAACAAATCGTGTTGGCCAGCCCAATCCCAGGGACCGACCGTGATGATGTATTTAGCACCATCTCCGCAAGGAGAATGTCGCTCGTTCTCTTCTCTTCCAATACAAGAAAAAAAAGAAAATCCAAAGTGACCGAACCTGTCTGGTGAACACTAACACAGAGACAGGAACAATCACCCACGAAATACAGTGAAACCCAGGCTACCTAAATACGGTTCCCAATCAGAGACAACGAGAATCACCTGACTGATTGAGAACCGCCTCAGGCAGCCAAACCTATGCAACACACACCCCTAATCAGCCACAATCCCAATAACTAAAAAACCCCACTAAGAAATACAACAAACATAAACCCATGTCACACCCTGGCCTGACCAACTAATTAACTAAAACACAAAATACTAAGACCAAGGCGTGACAGTATACTTAAAGACTGAAAAACAATTAATTTAAAGTACACTTTTAATATGCATATTGAAGGTTGATGATAGTGTATTTATAGTATACTAAAAGACTGAAATAGCAATGAATATAAAGCACAATTTTAATAAGTGTGTTGAAGTGTAATTATAGTATAGAATATATATAGTATTATAGTATATATATATGTAGTATATAGTATAGAATAGTACATTTCATATTTTAAGTATATTATTAGAAATGTTTATATTTAAGTACACTTTAGTATACTTGTAATTGATTAAATATATTTATTTTTGCTTTGGATTTCATTATCCGGACATGAAACCCACTGAAAACCTATGGTTTGAATTGAAGAGGGCAGTCTATTAGCGCAGACAAGGGATATCCAATTTGTAAGTCGCTCTGGATAAGAGCGTCTGCTAAATGACTTAAATGTAAATGTAAATATCAAGGATCTGGAAGGATTCCTTCTGTATGGAGAAATGATCTTAAGATCCCTCCCAATGTGTTCTCCAATGCCAAAAGCCTTCACGCTGTTATTCTCGCAGGCTGTCAATCATTTTGACCCCTACCTTTTTGAGAGAAAAAAGTATTACTTGTTAAACAAAATATTTTTCTCTGAGCAATTGTATGAGTTTAATAAATCCTGTTGAGACTCTAGGGGCAGTATTTTCATTTTTGTGAAAAAAAACGTTCCCGTTTGAAACGGGATATTTTGTCAGGACAAGATGCTAGAATATGCATATCATTGATAGCTTTGGATAGAAAACACTCTAACGTTTCCAAAACTGTAAAGATATTGTCTGTGAGAATAACAGAACTGATGTTGCAGGCAAAAGCCTGAGAAAAATCCCATCCAGAAGTGCCCCATATTTTGAAAGCACTGTGTTCCAATGAGTCCCTATTGAGCTGTGAATGTGCTATCAACCAGTTTATGCTTTCTACGTAATCCCCAAAGTGTCTACAGCATTGTGACGTAGTTTTACGCATTTATGTTGAAGAATAGTCGTAGGCGGCTACATTGCGTAAGTGGTCACCTGATGGCTCCCAGGGTGACTCTCACGTAAAATACAGAGGTAGCCATTACTCCAATCGGTCCTACTGAAAAACTAATTGTCCTGACGGATATATTAACGAATAGATATTTGAAAAACACCTTGAGGCTTGATTATAAACAACGTTTGCCATGTTTCTGTCGATATTATGGAGCTAATTTTGAATATTTTTTGCCGTTTTCGTGACTGCAATTTCCGGGCGATTTCTCAGCCAAACGTGAAGAACAAACGGAGCTATTTCGCCTACAAAAATAATATTTGGGGGAAAAAAATTACTTTGGCTATCTACCTGGGAGTCTCGTGAGTGAAAACATCCGAAGTTCATCAAAGGTAAACGATTTCATTTGATTGCTTTTCTGTTTTTCGTGACAAGGTTGCCTGCTGCTAGCAAGGCATAATGCTATGCTAGTCTATGATAAACTTACACAAATGCTTGTCTAGCTTTGGCTATAAATCTGAGATGACAGGGTGATTAACAAAAGGCTAAGCTGTGTTCCAATATATTTCACTTGTGATTTTCATGAATCGGAAGATTTTCTAGGAAGATTTATGTCCGTTGCGTTATGCTAATTAGTGTCAGGCGATGATTACGCTCCCGGACCCGGGATGGGGAGTCACAAGAAGAGAGAAAAAAAGTATTACTTGTTAAACAAAATGTTTTTCTCTGAGCAATTGTATGAGTTTAAAATATTATAATTTTCCCATTTATTTGAGCTTAGCTCAGTATTTTAAATATTTATTTCAAACAGTCATTCTTTGCTCATCTTTATCAAGGCTGTCAATAATTTCAGACCCCACCGTGTATATACAAATTTAAAACACTCCCTGATAAAATGTCTTCTGATTATGCTCCCGCCTCCCAAAAGACTTAACTCTCCGCCAAAAAATGCTAAATACATCATTATTGATTGCTTTTACTGAAAATGTGTTAATTATGGAATAGCACTGAATAACTAGAATCACTGTTTTGTGACTATGAAATACATTTACCATCATTTGTTCAAGACACCTGCTACCCTAGCAGGGGAAAGTGTTACATGGTGACTCATATTCATCACAGTGTGTATTTAAAGCTGTTTTTTGGATCAAGGTCAAAGAATTACTGGCCAGTTGAAATTCAATTATTTGAATGCAGTTTTGGGAGTTCAATTGTAGTTTCGATAAAGATTTTAAAATTTTAACATCTGATGTTGTGAGAGATAAGATTATCTAAATTTAGCTTACCCAAAATGAGAGCCCCAACTATACTTTTTTTAAATTTCTGTGTGAAATAACTATGTGAAATGTACATTTACTGCATAGTGTTGGAGCCTATTGCCAACCCATGTCCACTGTGGATGGCAGTGCAGCATTTTGAATTGAAACCTCTGTGTCATCAGTATTACTGTGACTTACCCAGCGCTTTAATAGTTTCCTATTTTCAGCAGATTCTCTAAAACACAAAACTCATCCCCTGTGATTGGTTGTGGCTCAGCATGCTCTATTGTGCCTCGGGGCCGTTTGTTCGCCTGGTTTCCGACACACAAACTGAACTTTCCTGCCAGGCTGGGCAATACCGGGCTCCGGAGTGTATTGACAACCCCCCTGTATTATTGGAATTTCTGACTTTTTTTCAAAAAGGATAATAAAGGTAGGTTATTACTTACCTCAAATCTGACGTCATGTGTGTGCTTTGACATAATGTAGGTGACTTTAAGTTAATATTTCTTCATAGAAAGGACAGAAGAGAGGACAGAAGAGAGAGGACAGAAGAGAGACAGATCAGTCATGTCAGGGTAAATACAGTGTATCAAAGTTAAAACTATGTGCCACATTTGAAAATACCTTGCTCTAACAAACTGTCTAAAGGCAGCAGGCCTATGGTAAAACAAGTGGAATATGAATGTGTACCTTGAAAGATTATTGTTTGGAAAATATAATTGATTCAGACCCTTTCAACTATTCAAAGCATGCAATGTTGTGTTACTCTATGCTGTATTCGCCAGCCATGTCCCAGCTAGTTGTACTGTAGGATAACTGTCACCTCTGTCAGTGTGCTTGGCAGGATGTACAGCTTCATGGGCGGTGGGTTGTTCTGCGCTGGAGTCGGGAACATACTCCTTATTATCTCCACAGCAACTGATTACTGGATGCAGTATCGTCAATCTAACAACTACATGCATCAGGGCCTATGGCGCTACTGTATGCCAGGGAAATGCATGACACATACAGATAGCATTGGTAAGAGCAACATGTCTCCTTTGTCATCAAATGTACTGTAAGTTAAATAAAAGCCTTGATGAGGTCACATTCAGTGATTTGTTCCATGCTGTGAATATCTAGTGTAAAATAATTTCCACAATAAAGGAATCAGCTCCATTTATTTGAGCAGGTTAAATTGTGAATAAATCACCACATTTTAATAGTTGGTGCAATATATTGTGTAATAAGTCATTGTTAAGTGATGTCACATTTTAGTAAAATGTGAAATGTAATTCAGTAGTAGACAGGAATATAAAGTAATGCTTATTGGGTAAGTACTTGTACTGTACTGAGTATCAGCCTTGTCCTCTCTGTGCCCTCTCTGTCACCAGCGTACTGGGATGCCACTCGTGCCTTCATGATCCTCTCCCTGCTGGCCTGCTTCCTTGGCATCGTGATCGGCGTCATGGCTTTCATACGCTCCTCCTCCTTCAGTGGGTTTGACAAGACGTTTGCTGCCGGCATCCTCTTCTTCATCTCCTGTAAGTGTTTCCTTCCCCCTCCTACTGTCATTTCTCCCTGTCAGTCTCTATATCAAGCATAGAAATAGAATGAATTCATTCCATGCTATCAAGTCCCTGTTGAAGGATGTGATGAAGGGAATAAAGCAGCGTTTGATTGACTACTCTCCACAGGTTTCTTTGTACTGCTAGCGATGGCTGTGTACACTGGGGTGACGGTGAACTACTACGGGAAACGATATGGGAACTGGCGTTTCTCCTGGTCCTACATCATGGGTTGGGTGGCCGTGGTCCTCACTTTCTTCTCAGGTAGGATGATGTGGTTCTGCCTATAGAGCTAAATACAATAATTTACTATCAGTGTGTCCCAAATGGCCAACTATTGCCTTTAGTGTTCTACGTTTGACCAAGGCCCATAGGGCTTTGGTGAAATGTAGTGCACTATATAACCAGTAGGGTGCCATTTGAGATGGCTCAGTCCAACATGATTCATTTGAACATTTTTTTCTTCTTCACATAAGTAAATAATCCAGTGGAGAGTATGTCCATGAACTGAATGGTAATGTCTTCCCATTTTCTTTTACAGGTATCTTCTACATGTGTGCCTACAGGATGCATGAATGCCCGAGAAACTCCAACTCCCGCTGATTTGAAAAAACAAAAACAAAAAAAAAACAGCTGAAACCGGGTTTTACACACCAACAGTAGCTACGTCATTTCTTGTTTACCTGACCACTATTGAATAAGCAATACAAAGGGTAAATCCAATTGTGTTTCTTCTTTCCATTGAGTGGTATTCATCGGTCTGATAAGAATATAAACCACAGTTAAGATTATGTTCAGGTATAAGTTAGAACATTTCTTTAAAGCTGCATTGTAACTTTTGGGGTGACCCGACAAATTCATAACAATGTGAGTAATAGATCAGTCATTCTGATTAATCCAAATCTAAGTGGTAAATATGTTTTTATTTGCACCATTTCTATGCTTTCCTTTCTTAAGTTTCAGTTTTGTACACCAGATTCAAACAGCTGAATATACAATATTATATATTTTTTATGGAAATATATTTCAGTGGTTTAAATGGTACAGTGATTCTCTCTACACACTATATGGGCTTCTTTTGTCACAACTGAAATTAGGCAAACTATTATAAGTTTAGCAACCAGGAAATGGAGTGATTTCTGCATAGCACAGCTTTAACATCTAAATGATAAACCCTGATGGTAATCAAGACTGTCAAAGGTGTCAAAATTAAAGGAGGATCTGGAAGAGTGTGAATTCAAGAGATTCTTTATTTTTGTAATAGTTCTCTTTAGCCAACAGTGCAATGCAAAGGCAAAAACATTTTGCAGTCAGAATTCTACTTGTGAAAAACATGCTCTGTATAGTAATCATTCACTGGTTAAACTGAAAACGTTTAACAATAGGTAGAACAGTGCCCATGAAAAAGATTCAATTCATTCGTTGCTTTCAGCATAAAAAGATGAATGACCAAAACCAACATAAGTAGTCAATGCAGATTGTGAAAATAAAGGTTCAGCCCATTCCAAGCTATAGAATGTGGACCACTATTTAGCCATATCCAATCAGGAGTAAAAGTATACTCTGTATGGTTTAGTCCACTTCCTCAATGGTTGGTCCAGAGGATCCGCCTCCTCCGGGTGTGGCACCACCAGCCCCTGGCATCCCCCTGGCATCCCCCCGGGCATGCCCCCTGCACCCTGGTACAGCTTGGTGATGATTGGGTTACACACCTTCTTCAGCTCCTTCTGGTGGTGCTCAAACTCCTCCTTCTCTGCAGACTACAAGGAGAGAGAAAGAGAAAGATAGAAATTAGTGCTCCAACCTCTTGTTGAACCACCAGACATTTGTTTACTCAAATTACAATGAGGGACTACGAGCGTTATAATTGATTTTAAATATGAATGTTAACCCACTCCATTCTGGTTGAAAGGCCCAGGGCCAGTACTGTACCTGGTTCTTATCCAGCCAGCTGATGACCTCGCTGCACTTGTCCATGATCTTCTGTTTGTCCTCGTCGCTGAGCTTGCCCTTGAGCTTCTCGTCCTCCACGGTGGACTTCATGTTAAAGGCGTACGACTCCAGGCCATTTTTGGACGCCACGTTGTCCCTCTGGACATCGTCCGCAGCTTTGTACTGCTCAGCCTCCTGGACCATGCGCTCTATGTCCTCCTTACTCAGACGACCTATGGTGAGAGGGACAGACAATGAGATGGAGGCTTTGTTAAAGCATTGTTGGAGAGGACATCCCTATTTAAAATGTTGTGCATACTTTACAATGGCATAGTATTTAAAGTTAGATTCTGGGATTCAGATGTTAAAGATTCAAAGGGTAAATATCAATAAATTGAAATGAACATGAACAGAATCCCAGATCCCAGACTATAGACTAAAAACGCAATTTGAGATTGGATCATCCATGTTTGGACATACAGTGGGGCAAAAAAGTATTTAGTCAGCCACCAATTGTGCAAGTTCTCCCACTTAAAAAGACGAGAGAGGCCTGTAATTTTCATCATAGGTACACTTCAACTATGACAGACAAAATGAGAAAAAAAATCCAGAAAATCACATTGTAGGATTTTTAATGAATTTATTTGCAAATTATGGTGGAAAATAAGTATATGGTCACCTACAAACAAGCAAGATTTCTGCCTCTCACAGACCTGTAACTTCTTCTTTAAGAGGCTCCTCTGTCCTCCACTCGTGACCTGTATTAATAGCACCTGTTTGAACTTGTTATCAGTATAAAAGACACCTGTCCACAACCTCAAACAGTCACACTCCAAACTCCACTATGGCAAAGACCAAAGAGCTGTCAAAGGACACCAGAAACAAAATTGTAGACTTGCACTAGGCTGGGAAGACTGAATATGCAATAGGTAAGCAGCTTGGTTTGAAGAAATCAACTGTGGGAGCAATTATTAGGAAATGGAAGACACACAAGACCACTGATAATCTTCCTCGATCTGGGGCTCCACGCAAGATCTCACCCCGTGGGGTCAAAATGATCACAAGAACGGTGAGCAAAAATCCCAGAACCACACGGGGGGACCTAGTGAATGACCGGCATAGAGCTGGGACCAAAGTAACAAAGCCGACCATCAGTAACACACAACGCTGCCAGGGACTCAAATCCTGCAGTGCCAGACATGTCCCCCTGCTTAAGCCAGTACATGTACAGGCCCGTCTGAATTTTGCTAGAGAGCATTTGGATGATCCAGAAGAAGATTGGGAGAATGTCATATGGTCAGATGAAACCAAAATAGAACTTTTTGGTAAAAACTCAACTCGTCGTGTTTGGAGGACAAAGAATGCTGAGTTGCATCCAAAGAACACCGTACCTACTGTGAAGCATGGGGGTGGAAACATCATGCTTTGTGGCTGTTTTTCTGCAAAGGGACCAGGACGACTGATCCGTGTAAAGGAAAGAATGAATGGGGCCATGTATTGTGAGATTTTGAGTGAAAACCTCCTTCCATCAGCAAGGGCATTGAAGATGAAACGTGGCTGGGTCTTTCAGCATGACAATGATCCCAAACACACCGCCCCGTACAATGAAGGAGTGGCTTTGTAAGAAGCATTTCAAGGTCCTGGAGTGGCCTAGCCAGTCTCCAGATCTCAACCCCATAGAAAATCTTTGGAGGGATTTGAAAGTCCGTGTTGCCCAGCAACAGCCCCAAAACATCACTGCTCTAGAGGAGATCTGCATGGAGGAATGGGCCAAAATACCAGCAACAGTGTATGAAAACCTTGTGAAGACTTACAGAAAACATTTGACCTCTGTCATTGCCAACAATGGGTGTATAACAAAGTATTGAGATAAACTTTTGTTATTGACCAAAAACTTATTTTCCACCATAATTTGCAAATTAATTCATGAAAAATCCTACAATGTGATTTTCTCGATTTTTTTTCTCATTTTTTCTGTCATAGTTGAAGTGTACCTATGGTGAGAATTACAGGCCTCTCTCATCTTTTTAAGTGGGAGAACTTGCACAATTGGTGGCTGACTAAATACTTTTTTGCCCCACTGTATATATACAGTTGAAGTCGGAGGTTTACATACACCTTTGCAAAATACATTTAAACTCAGTTTTTCACAATTCCTGACATTTAATCCTCGTAAAAATTCCCCGTCTTAGGTCAGTTAGGATCGCCACTTTATTTTAAGAATGTGAAATGACAGAATAATAGTAGAGAGAATGATTTATTTAAGCTTTTATTTCTTTCATCACTTTCCCAGTGATGTTATTGAAACCAGGTTTGATGGGAGACAAGACAAAACCAATGGAAAATGGATCAGCGATGGCTAGAAGGTCAGTGACGTCGACCTCCGAACACTGCCCGATCAAGGAAAGGGACCAACTTCGGCGGAAGTCGGGACATTCTCTCTACTATTATTCTGACATTTCACATTCTTAAAATAAAGTGGTGATCCTAACTGACCTAAGACAGGGAATGTTTACTAGGATTCAATGTCAGGAATTGTGAAAAACTGTTTAAATGTATTTGGCTAAGGTGTATGTAAACCTTTCACTTCAACGGTATATATATGTCTACACTATGAGGTTGGAATAATACTGTGAAATTGATTAGGTGGGATGGAGTTTTCGACTGCTTAGCGACATCACCAAGGGTTAAATTAGTTGATAGACCAATAAGAAAGAGAGTTCCAAACGTGTCTGCCAATAACAGTTTGTTTTCAGTTTTCCCCTCCCCACTTAGATCACACCCAGAGTCCTCGCTTAGTTCTTGCTTGAGAAATGTCTCTTTGCTAAGAATCTATTTTTGTTTATTTTTGTCCTTTTAAATTGAAAACAATCACAGTAAGGTACTAAATTGTTACCCAAAAATGATTTGATACTGAGATGAAAACAGATTTTTTTTGCTTGAATTCAACTCATTGTCCCTCCCCTTCATTCTGGAGAGTATGAGTTTAAAATCATAACATTTTCCCATTTATTTGAGCATAGCTCAGTATTTGAATTATTTATTTCATACAGTCATTTTTGGTCAACTTTATCAAGGTTGTCAAGAATTTCAGACCTCACCATGTAAAATGTTTTGATGAAATGTTTTCTGATTATGTTCCCGCCTCCCAAAAGACTTGACTCGCCACCAAAAATGTTTGAATACATAATTATTGATCGCTTTTACTCAAAATGTGTTAATTATGGAATAGCACTGAATAACTTGAATCACTGTTTTGTGATTATAAAATAAATGTACCATAATTTGTTCAAGACACCTGCTACCCTAGCAGAGGAGTGTTACATAGTGACTCATATTCATCACAGTGTGTGTTTGAAGCTGCTTTTTGGATCAAAGTCAGAGAATTACTGGCCAGTTTAAATTCAATTAATAGTAAGCAGTTTTGGGAGTTCAAATGTAGTTTCGATTAAAATTTGAATACTTTAACACCTGATGTTGTGAGGGATAAGATTATCTAAATTGAACTTTCCCAACATGAGAGCCCCAACTATACTTACAAAAAAATTCTGTGTGAAATAACTATGTGAAATGTACATTTACTGCATAGTGTTGGAGCCTATTGCCAACCCATGTCCACTGTGGATGGCAGTGCAGCATTTTGAATTATACCCCTGTGTTATCAGTATTACTGTGACTTACCCAGCACTTCAATAGTTTTGTATTTTCAGCAGATTCTCTAAAACACAAAACTCATCCCCTGTGATTGGTTGTGGCTCAGCATGCTCTATTGTGCCTCGGGCCGTTTGTTCGCCTGGTTTCCGACACACAAACTGAACTTTCCTGCCAGGCTGGGCAATACCGGGCTCCGGAGTGTATTGACAACCCCCCTGTATTATTGGAATTTCTGACTTTTTTTCCAAAAGGATAATAACGGTAGGTTATTACTTACCTCAAATCTGATGTCATGTGTGTGCTTTGACATAATGTAGGTGACTTAAAGTGAATATTTCTTCATAGAAAGGACAGAAGAGAGGACAGAAGAGAGAGGACAGAAGAGAGACAGATCAGTCATGTCAGGGTAAATACAGTGTATCAAAGTTAAAACTATGTGCCACATTTGAAAATACCTTGCTCTAACAAACTGTCTAAAAGCAGCAGGCCTATGGTAAAACAAGTGGAATATGAATGTGTACCTTGAAAGATTATTCTTGGAAAATGTAATTGGTTCAGACCCTTTCAACTATTCAAAGCATGCAATGTTGTGTTACTCTATGCTATATTCACCAGCCATGAGATGGTGGTGTGTGGAGATGCTTCAGTGTCCCAGCCAGTTGTGCTGTAGGCTAACTGTCTCCTCCTCCTGTGCTTGGCAGGATGTACAGCTTCATGGGCAGAGGGTTGTACTACGCTGCAGTTGGCTCAGCTAATTTTATTTGAGCAGGTTCAGTTGGGAATAAATAATCACATTTCAATATTTGGTGCAATATATTGAATATTGTGTATGTTAAGTGATGTCACATTTGAGTAAAGTGTGAAATGTAATTCAGTAGTAGACAGGAATAGTAGTAATGCTTATTGGGTAAGTACTTGTACTGTACTGAGTATCAGCCTTGTCCTCTCTGTGCCCTCTCTGTCACCAGCGTACTGGGATGCCACTCGTGCCTTCATGATCCTCTCCCTGCTGGCCTGCTTCATTGGCATCGTGATCGGCGTCATGGCTTTCATACGCTCCTTCAGTGGGTTTGACAAGACGTTTGCTGGCCGGCATCCTCTTCTTCATCTAACCACTAGGCAGGTAGCCAAGTGGTTAGTGTTGGATTTAGTGACCGGAAGGTTGCAAGATCGAATCCCTGAACTGAGGGAAAAGTCTGTCGTTCTGCCCGAGCAAGGCAGTTAACCTACTCTTCCTAGGCCGAATTAGAATTTGTTCTTAACTTACATGAGATTTGAATATGTATGTTGGCAGCAGTCTCTTTGTTAGTGATGGTTGTTTAACAGTCTGATGGCCTTGAGACTGAAAAACAGCTGTCTCTCAGTCCCAGCTTTGATGCACCTGTACTGACCTCGCCTTCTGGATGATAGTGGGGTGAACAGGCAGTGGCTCGGGTGGTTGTTGTCCTTGATCTTTTTGGCCTTCCTGTGACATCGGGTGATGTAGGTGTCCTGTAGGGTGCCATTTGAGATGGCTCTGTCCAACATGATTCATTTGAATATTTTTCTTCACATAAGTAAATAATCCAGTGGACAGTATGCCATGTACTGAATGGTAATCTCTTCCAATTTTCTTTTACAGGTATCTTTTACATGTGTGCCTATAGGATGCATGAATGCCCGAGAAACGCCAACTCCTGCTAATTTTACATAAAAAATAAAAACAGCTGAGACCGGGGTTTAGGCACCTACGTCATTTCCTGTTTACCTGACCCCTATTGAATAAGAGTTTAAATTCTCTTGAGTGGTATTCATCGGTCTGCTAAGAATATAAACCACAGTTAAGATTATGTTCAGTTATAAATTAGAACATTTCTTTAAAAGCTGCATACTTTTTGGGTGACCAGACCAAATTCACATAGAAATGTAAGTAATAGATCAGTCACTCAATAAAAGCAAATCTAAGCGGTAAATGTTCTATTTGCACCATTTCTATGCTTCCCATTCTTAAGTTTAATTTTTTAATCTTCTACATTTCGGTTTTGTACACCAGCTTTAAACAGCTGAGTATACAATATTTTTGGTTATGTACATATATTTCAGCTGTTTAGATAGTGTTTAGAGAATCATTGTACCATGTGCTTTTTTGTGTAACAACTGAAATAAGGCAAACTACTATAATTTTAGCAACCAGGAAATGGCAAGTGATTTCTGCATAGCACAGCTTTAACATCTAAATGATAAACCATGATGGTAATCAAGACTGTCATAGGTGTCAAAATTAAAGGAGGATCTGGAAGAGTGTGAATTCAAGAGATTATTTTTTTAATTGTTTTTTTAAGCCAACAGTGCAGTACAAAGGCAAAAACATTTTGCAGTCACAGAATTCCACTTGTGAAAAACATGCTCTGTATACAGTAGTAACCATTCACTGGTTGAACTGAAAACGTTTAACAATAGGTAGAACAGTGCCCATGAAAAATATTAAATTGATTGGTTGCTTTCAGCATAAAAAGATGAATGACCAAAACAAACAAAAGTAGTCTATGCAGATTGAAAATAAAGGTTCAGCCCATTCCAAGCTATAGAATGTGGACCACTATTTAGCCATATCCAATCAGGAGTAAAGTATACTCTGTATGGTTTAGTCCACTTCCTCAATGGTTGGTCCAGAGGATCCGCCTCCTCCGGGTGTGGCACCACCAGCCCCTGGCATCCCCCCTGGCATGCCCCCTGCACCCTGGTACAGCTTGGTGATGATTGGGTTACACACCTTCTCCAGCTCCTTCTGGTGGTGCTCAAACTCCTCCTTCTCTGCAGACTACAAGGAGAGAGAAAGAGAAAGGTACATTAGTGCTCTAATCTCCTTGTTGAGCCACCAGACATTTGTTTAATCAAATTACAATGAGGGACTACGAGCTCTATAATTGATTTCAAATATGAATGTTAACCGACTCCATTCTGGTTGAAAGGCCCAGGGCCAGTACTGTACCTGGTTCTTATCCAGCCAGCTGATGACCTCGTTGCACTTGTCCATGATCTTCTGTTTGTCCTCGTCGCTGAGCTTGCCCTTGAGCTTCTCGTCCTCCACGGTGGACTTCATGTTAAAGGCGTACGACTCCAGGCCGTTTTTGGACGCCACCTTGTCCCTCTGGACATCGTCTGCAGCTTTGTACTGCTCAGCCTCCTGGACCATGCGCTCTATGTCCTCCTTACTCAGACGACCTATGGAGAGAGGGACAGACAATGAGATGGAGGATTTGTTAAAGCATTGTTGGAGAGGACATCCCTATTTAAAATGGTGTGCATACTTTACAATGGCATAGTGTATAAAGCTACATTCTGGGATTCGGATGTTCAAGAATCAAAGGGTAAATATTAAAAATTTAATTGCCATGAACAGATACCCAGATCCCAGACTATAGATTTACATGTCAATCTGTGATTGGTTCATCCATGTTTGGACTTTTGAATATACTGTGTGATATATATATATATACACACACACAGTACCAGTCAAACATTTGGACACACCTAGTCATTCATGGGTTTTTCTTTATTTTGACTATTTTCTACATTGTACAGTAATAGTGAAGACATCAAAACTATGAAATAACACATATGGAATCATGTAGTAACCAAAAATGTTAAACAAAATCAAAATATGTTTTATATTTGAGATTCTTCAAAGTAGCTTCAAAATGCCTCATGAGCCTAGTCCAACAGTAGTACCCTGTCGGAACCAAAAATAATATTCAGATATTACACGTTTCTAATTTTCTTAGAAAGTCATTTTCATTTAAGTTGAAGTGTACTGTTAGCGAGCTAGCTAATGTTAGCTGGCTCGCTAGCGAACTTTACGTGCATGATCTTTGTAGTAATATTATTCGTACCGCAGAGCAATTTCCTAGTTATAGCCTAATGTTAGCTAGCTAACACTGAACCTGGTTTTTGTTGCCTGCAGATTCATGCAGGGCAGTAACGTCATGAGCTGGGATTATGTATCATTGTTTAGCTAGCTACATGTCTTGAAAGTTAATGCTGTCACTGAGACAACTGTTGATAGACGTTGTTGGTAAATTCAGAGCGCAGAATAACTGACAAATTTACAAACGCTCAACAGCCATTGAATATGGCCAATGTCAGTAAACGTTGGGGAAACAAGCGCAATTAAATTGTTGCCAGCAGCACAGTTGCAGTCACTTGCGATCTGGATAAAATATAAAACAGCCTAACCAGCTCTGCTAGGACGAGTAAAATGGTCAGAGTGAGCTGTTCTCTCATTTGTGTCTGGAAGTCGCAAGCTAGCCAACGTTAGCCAGTTTGCTTGGGTGCTTGACTGCGGTTAGGACAGAATGCTTGGCTCAACCCTACTCCGGCCTCACATGCAAATTCTTAAAGAGATGGGTGGGGCTAAAGCTTAAGAGGGTTTATACTAGAGGTCGACCGATTATGCTTTTTCAACGCCGATACCGATTATTGGAGGACCAGAAAAAGCCGATAATGATTAATCAGACGATTTTTAAAGATATATTTGCATTAATGACAATTACAACAATACTGAATGAATACTTATTTTAACTTAATATAATACATCAATAAAATCAATTTTGGCTCAAATAAATAATGAAACATGTTCAATTTGGTTTAAATAATGCAAAAACAAAGTGTTGAAGAAGAAAGTAAAAGTGCAATATGTGCAATGTAAGAAAGCTAACGTTTAAGTTCCTTGCTCAGAACATGAGAACATGAAAGCTGGTGGTTCCTTTCAACATGAGTCTTCAATATTCCCAGGTAAGAAGTTTTAGGTTGTAGTTATTATAGGAATTATAGGACTATTTCTCTCTATACGATTTGTATTTCATATACCTTTGACTATTGGATGTTCTTATAGGCACTTTAGTATTGCCAGTGTAACAGTATAGCTTCCGCCCCACTCCTCACTCCTACCTGGGCTCGAACCAGGAACACATTGACAACAGCCACCCTCGAAGCAGCGTTACCCATGCAGAGCAAGGGGAACAACTACTCCAAGTTGCAGAGCGAGTGACGTTTGAAACGCTATTTGCGCGCACCCCGCTAACTAGCTAGCCATTTCACATCGGTTACACCAGCCTAATCTCGAGAGTTGCTAGGCTTGAAGTCATAAACAGCGCAATGCTTGAAGCATTGCGAAGAGCTGCTGGCAAAACACACAAAAGTGCTGTTTGAATGAATGCTTATGAGCCTGCTGGTGCTTACCATTGCTCAGTCAGACTGCTCTATCAAATCATAGACTTAATTATAACATAACATACAGAAATATGAGCCATAGGTCATTAATATGGCCGAATCCGGAAACTATCATCTCGATAACAAGAGGTTTATTCTTTCAGTGAAATACGGAACCGTTCCGTATTTTATTTAACGGGTGGCATCCATAAGTCTAAGTATTCCTGTTACATTGCACAACCTTCAATGTTTTGTCATAATTACGTAGAAGTCTGGCAAATTATTTCGCAACGAGCCAGGCGGCCCAAACTGTTGCATATACCCTGACTCTGCATGCAATGAACGCAAGTGACAATTTCACCTGGTTAATATTGCCTGCTAACCTGGATTTCTTTTAGCTAAATATGCAGGTTTAAAAGTATATACTTGTGTATTGATTTTAAGAAAGGCATTAATGTTTATGGTTAGATACAGTCGTGTAACGATTGTGCTTTTTTCACAAATGCGCTTTTGTGAAATCATCCCCCGTTTGGCGAAGTTTGCCGTCTTTGTTAGGAAGAAATAGTCTTCACACAGTTCGCAACGAGCCAGGCGGCCCAAACTGCTGCATATACCCTGACTCTGTTGCAAGAGAAGTGACAAAGAAATTCATGTTAGCAGTCAATATTAACTAAATATGCAGGTTTAAAAATATATACTTGTGTATTGATATTAATAAAGGCATTAATGTTAATGTAAGGTACACATTGGAGCAACAGTCCTTTTTCGCGAATGCGCACCACATTGATTATATGCAACGCAGGACACGCTAGATAAACTAGTAATATCATCAACCATATGTAGTTAACTAGTGATTATGATTGATTGATTGTTTTTTATAAGATAAGTTTAATGCTAGATAGCAACTTACCTTCTTACTGCATTTGCGTAACAGACAGGCTCCTTGTGGAGTGCAATGAGAGGCAGGTGGTTAGAGCGTTGGACTAGTTAACCGTAAGGTTGCAAGATTGAATCCCCGAGCTGACAAGGTAAAAATCTGTCGCTCTGCCCCTGAACAAGGCTAGGCCGTTCCTAGGCCGGTGGGTTAATATTTAAAAAATCTGCCAAAATCGGTGTCCAAATACCGATTGTTATGAAAACTTGAAATCGGCCCTAATTAATCGGCCATTCCGATTAATCGATCGGCCTCTAGTGTTTTCGATGCTGAATAGGTGTAGACAAAGAGGGGATCTACAGTAGATGCGCCAAAACATTCCAAGGCCATTTTCTCAAAAGTGAAGTTCTAAGTTAATCAAACTTTCAAAGCAGAATTACTTTCCCATTGTTCCTCAGCTGTAGCGTATGATATACCATTTTCTAGCTCAGTCTCCACTTTGATCAAAAGTAAAAAATTATTTAAAATGTTGCTACATAAGACCGGATCGAGTCAGTCGGTCACATATAAGCTAGTTTAATTAACTCCTTTGTTTGTAAACAATATAATTGTAAACAAACACTGTTCAGTCTCAAAATATGGTTAAAACTAGAATTTTGATATCATGGATGATCAGTCCTTGTATCCATAGCTAGGTCTATACATTTGAGAGTGGGTACACATTTCTCCAGTCCCATCCCTCAACTTTTCCCCCAAAACAGTGGCGGGTGGGTGAGTTTTTATTGTTTGAAAATGAGATCTGTCCTTTAACTCTTAACTACTACTAAGTCTACCTTTGTCATTGGTGATGGTGATCTTATTCTCCTTGCCAGTGCTCTTGTCAGAGGCGGACACGTTCATGATGCCGTTGGCATCAATGTCAAAGGTAACCTCTATCTGAGGCACACCCCGGGGGGCTGGTGGGATCCCACACAGCTCAAACTTCCCCAGTAGGTTGTTGTCTTTGGTCATCGCTCTTTCCCCCTCATACACCTGACAGGACACAGACACACACTCAGGTCAACACTCATTTGGATACATTCTGATTAAAATCTCAAGTTTTAATGTAAACACTAACAAATAAATTAGTGTGTGGGTCAATATTGACTCCGATCCAAATTCAACTTAAATATCAACTAGAGTATATACTAACATTTTGACACTGATGGACACAATCCATTGAGATACCTAGGAATGAGTCATAAGTACATTCCGCTCACCTGAATGAGCACCCCAGGCTGGTTGTCTGAGTATGTGGTGAAGGTTTGCGTCTGCTTGGTGGGGATGGTGGTGTTCCTCTTGATGAGCACAGTCATGACCCCTCCGGCCGTCTCAATGCCCAGGGACAGAGGTGTGACGTCCAGCAGCAGCAGGTCCTGCACGTTCTCAGACTTGTCTCCGGACAAGATAGCCGCCTGGACAGCTGTCAACAGACACGGTGTCATCACTCATTCTTAAACAAACCATCAAAGAATTTACAATGTCTTTTCGATATTAGTCTCCAACCGGCACAGCCAGAAGAGGACTGGCCACCCCTCAGACTGGTTCCCCTCTAAGTTTCTTCCTAGGTTTTGGCCTTTCTAGGCAGTTTTTCCTAGCCACCGTGCTTCTAAACCTGCATTGCTTGCTGTTTGGCGTTTTAGGCTGGGTTTCTGTACATCACTTTGAGATATCAGCTGATGTAAGGGCTATATAAATACATTTGATTTGATTAGGGCTTCTCTGGATGAAGGTTAGAAATGGTAGAACAGGAAAAGACAGTTGACAAGAAGGTTTACTGGGCAAAGCTTTAGATAAAAGAGGGAGCTAGAAAAATAAAGCGCCTCACCTGCACCATAGGCGACAGCCTCATCAGGGTTGATGCTCTTGTTGAGCTCTTTCCCGTTGAAGAAGTCCTGCAGCAACTTCTGAATCTTGGGGATGCGCGTGGAGCCTCCCACCAGGACAATGTCGTGGACCTGGGCTTTATCCATCTTGGCGTCCCTAAGAGACTTCTCAACGGGGTCCAGGGTGCCTCTGAACAGGTCAGCATTCAGCTCCTCAAAGCGAGCCCTGGTGATGGAGGTGTAGAAGTCGACACCTTCATACAGAGAGTCGATTTCGATGCTGGCCTGGGTGCTGGAGGAGAGGGTGCGCTTGGCACGCTCACAGGCAGTGCGCAGACGACGCACGGCCCTCTTGTTGTCGCTGATGTCCTTCTTGTATTTGCGCTTGAATTCTGAGATGAAGTGGTTGACCATGCGGTTGTCAAAGTCCTCTCCTCCAAGATGGGTGTCGCCGGCAGTGGACTTCACCTCAAAGATCCCGTCTTCGATGGTCAGGATGGACACATCAAACGTACCACCGCCCAGGTCAAAGATTAGGACGTTTCTCTCCATTCCCACCTAAAAACATTTTCTTTTGTGAGTTAAATTATTTTTAGGGTGAAATTTGTCTCTCAAAACACATGGTCAATGGGCCTCAGGTATGCATTACAGTTCTGAGTTCTAAGTACTGTTGTTAGTGTTGATAAATATATATAAATGAACCTTCTTGTCCAGGCCATAGGCGATAGCAGCAGCGGTTGGCTCATTGATGATGCGGAGTACGTTGAGACCTGAGATGGTCCCTGCATCTTTGGTGGCCTGGCGCTGAGAGTCGTTGAAGTAAGCTGGCACAGTGACCACTGCATTGGTTATAGTCTGCAGGAGGAAATATTTACAACTAAGTCAAATCTTTTTTGAAAGTCAAATCTACAGTGTGAGAATAATGCATTTATATTTTGTTAAACCATTCAGTAACACCCAAAAGACCATAACATGCGTTGAAGACAGTGATAGGACTGTTGTGATGCTCACTTTGCCCAGGTAGGCCTCTGCAATCTCCTTCATCTTGACCAGCACCATGGAGGAGATCTCCTCTGGGTAGAAGGCCTTGGTCTCTCCCTTGTACTCCACTTGGACCTTGGGCCGTGTCGAGTCGTTGATCACTGTAAACGGCCAGTGTTTCATGTCTGCCTGGACGACATTGTCGTCAAACTTCCGCCCAATCAGCCGCTTCGCATCTGGGAAAAGGGGGTAAACAAGAGTTAATGCCACACAAGTACATCTTATATACCGTACATGGTATTTGATCAATTTCTACAAGTGAATTTCTAACCAAACACTGTGTTTGTGGGGTTCATGGCCACTTGGTTCTTGGCAGCGTCCCCAATCAGCCTTTCTGTGTCTGTGAAGGCGACATAGCTGGGTGTGGTTCTATTGCCCTGGTCATTGGCAATGATCTCCACTTTGCCATGCTGGAACACACCCACACATGAGTAGGTGGTGCCAAGGTCAATGCCAACTGCTGGTCCCTTTGACATGGTGTCTGAAAATGAAGAGCGATATCATTAAAACAAACTGTGTGGTGGCAAAATAGATTTTTTAAGAAATCTAGGTATGAACTCATTGACCCAGGTAAGTGATCCTGAGGGTAGACTCTGGGACAACTCTGTACAACTGGTCAAGTTAGGTCTATTTTGGTATAGGCCTGTGACACATGATGCTATTTTCAGAAAAGTCCATACTTTTTGTCGTAGCCTATTGTGTCATTGAAAGACCCCGGGACCACCTGTTCAAAAAGGAGCATTGCATTATTGGACACTCACACTGCTCTCAAGGCAGGTCTGCAGGTTTTTACTAGCGGAAGTGACTTTTCATAGCAGGTTTATGAGACCTTGATAAAAAGGTTAGGATACTTAATGTGGCATGTTAGGAGAATGAATGTGTAATGTTTGGAGAATTACATTAAGGGTAGGAAAAGGGTTAGAAATTGCTAAAATTGTCCCAACCCCACAAATCTAGATACAAACAGGTCTGCACTGAGAACAGTCTTAGTTTCCACTAATGCGGATTCTGCATTCAAAAACTCATCCTTGTCTTGACCTTCAGTGCAACAGCTGTCTTTCAACCAGACATTCTTCAAAGCATTTCGTCTTGATACAGACAGTTATTTTAGTAGCAGGTTAGAAGAGCCATTTCGCTAACCTTAGTCTCATAACCTGCTACGACAAAGTAACTTTGGTATCGAAGCAGCGTGAAGTGTGTTTCCCTAGTTACAGGTTGGGAGTAGGCAGGGGGGTAAAGAAGACGTGCTTTATTACAGCATTTGACATTTTGGTCATTAACAGACTCTTAACCAGAGCGATTTACAGTTAGTGCATTCATTTTAAGGTGGCCCAACCACATAACACAGGCATAGAAAGTACATTTCTCCTCAAAGTAGCTATCCGCAGTCAGTTAGAAAGGGGGGGTGGGGGGGAATAAGTGCAAGTCACGTTACTGTTTACGTTGTTTTTAATGTCCACCTGTTTTAACTGAATAGCTAAAGTAACTCCATACGTATTAACACTTTAACCAAATTAACGTGGTAGAACAAATCCTCGAAGCGATTCCTCACTATCACCTACTCAAATACAAAACAAACATTTTGCCTGGAGTTGTGTCACTGAGGGCTCTGCCCTGCCGCGGGTGGGTTGGGAAATTGCTGGAACATTCAGTTCAGTTTCATCACCATCCAACTCACGTAGGCTAGACTTGATAGGCTTGCCATTAAAATAAGTTTCACACGCAATTATTTAAACTCGAACATATGTTACCAGCACATTAGGCTACATCGACAGAGTAAACCAATTGTTCAACTGAATTGGTTAATGTTGGAAGGCAAGCCTTCTTCACAGTTAGCCTAACAAGAGAGCGTCCCTTTAAACTGCAAGCAAACTGAAACTGCCATATCCGATGACGCAATCATTGAAACTATTTTTGCGTTCAAAAATAATGTAGCCATTTTCAATTAGAATTTGGGTTTACAGGAGACGTTGAATATGGCGATTCTACAGGAGACTTGAATATGAAACCCAACCGTAGGTAACGCTTCCTGTGAATCCAGATTATGCCTAATATAGCCATTTATGCTTGCCGTTTCAGTATTGCTTCAAGCTTGTTTGCCTAACTTACTGTTTTTCCATCTCCAACAATTGTAATGCTGACATTCAACCTCAATTTAAAAAAGCTTACCTTATTAAAGATAAGAAATCAGACAGAAAATGTAGCTTCACCCTGAACAGTCCCGAAGGTTTCCGCATCTACAATATTCTCGCAGAAACTGGGCGGGCTGGTGATTTCTGAGGTATATAAAGATTTTCGCAGAACAGTCTAGAACTGAGCGATGTAGCCAATCAAGTCAAGCTTCTTGTGTGCCACAGGGAGGGGCAGTTAATTGAATGCAAGTGTCACAAAAAAAGTAATGGTGATGTCCGAGGCAGGCCAAAACTCCATCCCACCTTAATAATTTCACAGTATTATTACAACCTATTATTATTATTTTTTAAAAATCTTTATTTAACTAGGCAAGTCAGTTAAAAACAAATTATTATTTACAATGATGGCCTACCAAAGCATCAGCATCCTGGGGTCCAGCAAAATGAAAGCAGTTATAAACAATTGAAAACATTACATTACATTTCACAACTGATTTCACAACACATTAAGGGTGCGTTCATAAATTCACTCTGGCTGTCTACTCCGATTTCAGAGCACTCTTGCCTGAGAGTAATTCAATTGTTGCGAGAAGCACAGTTAGAGTCACCAATGCTCTGGAAAAAAATGTAAACAGCCTAACCACCTTTTCTAGGGCAAGTAAAATGGTCAGAGTGAGATGTTCTCTCATTTGTGTCTGGAAGTACTGTAGCTAGCAAGCTAGCTAACGTTAGCCAGTTAGCTTGGGTTCATGACTGCCATTGGGAGGTCAGAACTCTCGGATCAACCCTACTCCTCCACCGGAGCATCCAGTATGCGGTCTGAACGCTCAGAGTACACTCTGGCACTCCAGAATGAATTTACGAACACATGCCCTCCGGCCACTCCTCTATTTTTACATATCTACAACACAAAATCCATGGGTGTATGTGTGTATAGTGCGTATGTTACCATGTGTGTGTATGCGTGTGGCTGTGCCTGTGTGTGTCTCTTCACAGTCACCACTGTTCCATAATATGTATTTGTATCTCTTTTTTAAATCTGAATTTACTGCTTGCATGATTTACTTGATGTGGCATAGTTGAATGTAGTCATGGCTCAAGGTAGTTCTGTGAGCCTCCCATAGTCTGTTCTGTACTTGGGGGACTGTGAAAAGACCTCTGTTGGCATGTCTTGTGGTATGGATGGGTGTCTGAGCTGTGTGCTAGTAGTTTAAACAGACCACTCAGGTGCATTCAACCTCTCCACTTACTTTGAGCCAGGAGAGATCGACATGCATATTATTGTTAGCTCTTTGTGTACATTTAAAGGCCAGCCGGGCTGCCCTGTTCTGTGCCAATTGTAATTTTCCTAAGTCCCTTTTTTGTGCCCACATGACTGGACAGTGAAAGAAAGCAGAGCAGCACTTTATTATGGACAGACCTCTCCCCATTTTAGCAACTGTTGTATATGTTAAGACCATAATAGTCTAAAATCCAGGGTTACTTCAAGCAGTTTAGTCTCCTCAACTTGCTCAATTTCCACATTATTCATTACAAGATTTAGTTGAGGTTTAGTGAACGATTTTTCCCATATACAATGCTTATAGTTTTGAAATATTTAGGACTAACCTATTTATTGGAAGTTACACTACCGGTCAAATGTTTTAGAACACCTACTTATTCAGGAGTTTCTTTATTTTCTACATTGTAGGATAATAGTGAAGACATCAAAACTATGAAATAACACATATGGAATCATGTAGTAACAAAAACAAAAGTGTTTAACAAATCAAAATATATATTTATATTTGAGATTCTTCAAATAGCCACCCTTTACCTTGATGACAGCTTTGCACACTCTTGGCATTCTCTTAACCAGTTTCATGAGATAGTCACCTGAAATGCATTTCAATTAACAGGTGTGCCTTCTAAAAAGTAAATTTGTGAAATTTCTTTCCTTCTTAATGCATTTGAGCCAATCAGTTGTGTTGTGACAAGGTAGGGGGTATACAGAAGATTTCCCTATTTGGTAAAAGACCAAGTTTGTATTATGGCAAGAACAGCTCTGTAACGGATCTCGTCCTCCTCTCCTGAGGAGTAGCGAGAAGGATCGGAGGACCAATGCGCAGCGTGGTAAGTGGCCATAATGTTTAATCAAAACAGAACACTGGAACAAAACAATAAACGTGAATAAACAAAACAGTCCCATGTGGCAACAAGCACTGACACAGAAGACAAAAACCCACCACTCAAAAGTGAAACCAGGCTACCTAAATATGATTCTAAATCAGGGACAACGATTGACAGCTGCCTCTGATTGAGAACCATACTAGGCCGAACACAGAAATCCCAAATTATAGAAAAACGAACATAGACAACCCACCCAACTCACGCCCTGACCATACTAAAACAAAGACATAACAAAGGAACTAAGGTCAGAACGTGACAGTACCCCCCCCTCCCCCAAGGTGCGGACTCCGACCGTAAAACCTACACCTATAGGGGAGGGTCTGGGTGGGTGTCTGTCCTCGGTGGCGGCTCTGGTGCGGTCCCCACTCCGCCATAGTCTTTGTCCGCCTCCTCAACCGCCTCCGTGGCGTCTTTCGAGCGGCGACCCTAGCCGCCGACCTCGGACTGGGGGCGCTAGCAATGGGTCCCAATTGGACGGGAGATTCCGGCAGCGCCGGACAGGCGGGAGCACCTGTAGGGAGGAGACAGAGAGACAGATTGGTGTGTGGGGCTGCCACAGGGCCCACCAGGCTGGGGAGACCTACGGGAGGCCTGGTGCATGGAGGGGCACCGGATGGACCGGGCTGTGGGGGAGCTCTGGTGTGCAGCCTTGGCACCACTCCTCCAGGCTGGATGCCCACTTTAGCCCGGACCCTCCCGAGTGCATGCACAGGTTGACCCGGGCTGTGGGTAAGCACTGGAACTCTGGTGCATACCACTCGCACCTCTCCCTTCGGCACAATACCCACATTCGCCCGGCACGGGCGTATCGCAGGCATAGAACGCACTGCACCCTCCCAGCGCCTCGGAGACACAGCACGCAGCGCCGGCGCAGGATACCCTGGACCGAAACGGCATACTGGAGACCAAACACGCTGGGCTGGCACAACACGCCCTGGCTGGATGCCTACTCTCACATGGCACTTGCAGGGGGCTGGCCTATAGCCTACCGGGCTATGAGCGCGTACTGGCGACACCGTGCGTTTGACCGCATAATACGGTGCCTGACCAGTACTGCGCTTCTTCCGATAAGCACGAGGAGTGGGGCAGAGTCAGGTTGGAGACCTGGGGGCTGCCTCTTGTGCCTGTCGCGCTGCCGTGCTGCCTCCTCATATCGCCGCCGCTCAGCTTTCGCTGCCTCCAGTTCTGCCTTGGGGCGGCGATATTCCCCAGCCTGTGCCCAGGGTACCTTGTCGTCAAGTATCTCCTCCCATGTCCAGGAGTCCGGAGATCGCTGCTGCCCGATACCACGCTGCTTGGTCCTTGGTTGGTGGGTGTTTCTGTAACAGATCTCGTCCTCCTCTCCAGAGGAGTAGCGAGAAGGATCGGAGGACCAATGCACAGCGTGGTAAGTGTCCATAATGTTTAATCAAAACACAACAGAACACTGGAACAAAACAATAAACGTGAATAAACTAAACAGTCCCGCGTGGCAACAAGCACTGACACAGAAGACAAACACCCACCACTCCAAAGTGAAACCAGGCTACCTAAGTATGATTCTAAATCAGGGACAACGATTGACAGCTGCCTCTGATTGAGAACCATACTAGGCCGAACACAGAAATCCCAAATTATAGAAAAACGAACATAGACAACCCACCCAACTCACGCCCTGACCATACTAAAACAAAGACATAACAAAGGAACTAAGGTCAGAATATGATAAGCTCAAATAAGCAAAGAGAAACAACAGCCAATCATTACTTTAAGACATGAAGGTCAGTCAATATGAAACATTTCAAGAACTTTGAATATTTCTTCAAGTGCAGTTGCAAAAACCATCAAGTGCTATGATGAAAGTGTCTCTCATGAGGACCGCCACAGGAATGGAAGACCCAGAGTTGCCTCTGCTGCAGAGTATAAGCCTCAGAAATTGCAGCCCAAGTAAATACTTCACAGAAATTCAAGTAAAAGACACATCTCTGTGAGTGTCACGAGTCCGACCAAGGGTGGTTCCCTTTCCCGGGCAGGTGGGGCTCGGCGGTCGTCGTCACCGGCCTATTAGCTGCCACTGATTGTCTTTCCTCCCCCTCCTTGTATGTTTAGTGGTAGCACCTGTTTATGTTTAATTAGCCTGGTTGTTGTGCGGGATTATTTCAGTGTAACCTTCGGCTCTGTTGTAGAGCTCCGTGTTAGTACTTGGTCGTGTATTTTTCGTTGCACATTTTGATTCCCTGTGTTTGGGAACGTAACTATTGTGAGCACCCAGTGGTGCGTTGGTGCTATTAAAGACGCACAGCATTGAACTCTCTGTCTCCTGCATTTGACTCCACACCCACAACAACCGGAGCATTACAGTGAGTCAGGCTGTGTGAATCAGGCCATCATGGTCGAATTTCCGCAAAGATTCCACTAGTGCCGTTGTGAGGTCAGAACTCTTAGATCAACCCTACTCCTCCGCCAGAGCATCCAGTATGCGCAAATAATAAGGAAGACACAAATAATAAGAGACTTCCTTGGGCCAAGAAACACGAGCAATGGACAGTGGAAATCTGTCCTTTGCTCTGGAGTCCAAATTTGAGATATTTGGTTCCAACAGCCGTGTCATTGTGAGACATGGTGTGGGTGAACGGATGATCTCCACATGTGTTTTTCCCACCGTAAAGCATGGAGGAGGAGGTGTGGTGGTGCTTTGCTGGTAACAATTTCAGAGATTTATTTAGAATTCAAGGCATACTTAACAAGCATGGCTACCACAGCATTTTGCATCAGTAAGCCATCCCATCTGATTTGGGCTTAGTGGGACTATCATTTGTTTTTCTACAGGACAATGACCCAACACACCTCCAGGCTGTGTAAGTGCTATTTTACCAAGAAGGAGAGTGATGGAGTGCTGCATCAGTTGACACGCCCTCCACAATTTCCCGACCTCAACCAAATTGAGATGGTTTGGGATGAGTCGGATCCCAGAGTGAAGGAAAAGCAGCCAACAAGTGCTCAGCATATGTGGGAACTCCTTCAAGACTGTGGAAAAACATCCCAGACGAAGCTGGTTGATAAAATGCCAAGAGTGAGAGAATGCCCTTGAATGAGTAGGTGTTCTAAAACCTTTGACCGGTAGTGCATGCTCGACCCGCTCAGATTTCCACCACAAACACAAACAAATTGCCCAAAACAATAAAACCATCTCACCTGCTTTTACACTATGATTTGACACTGGTTTTCATTCAATCTTTTAATGTGTTCATCCAACCTTTCAAAACAGCATTTCTCTGTAAACTTTCCAAATGTTGACAAAACAAAATACGCTAGACCAGGTGGATCTTTTTATGTGGTAAAATTAATTACACAAAAAATGTCGGTGGAAACGTTTTTATGCGCAAATATTGATATAGGCCAATCACCATTATACCAAAGTAGTCACGTGGAGTCACATGATGGCATGTGATGACATGTTGTGTGGTCCTCCCACTACAACTCATCAGGAAAGCATACAGTTTATGAGGTTAAAGATTAAATAAATTATGATGAACTTCACAGGGTTGGGAAAGTGCAAGGTGATGTGCTTTATTCTCCTTTCCAATAAATATCAATGGTCTTAATCTGCTTGGCAAATACAAATAAACTCGCTATTTTGTCCATAATAATCTCATCATGTAAACTATACATCCGCAGATAGTACTGTTGGCTAGAGCGCAGCTAACAATACCCGAGCGGGCACACTCGCTATATAACCCAACATTTGTTGTGAGAAAACCATCAGTAGAGTTGAAAATGCGATGGAAACCCATTTAACTTGACGTTTTTATTCGGTACATTGGAATTTAACCACAAAAAGTTATTTTTATGTGCATTACATCATCAAGCACAACCTTTTAGTAAAAAAATACACACTAAATGAGCATATTGTTTTTATGTAGATTTTTGAGTATTCACATGAAAATCTGTCACTAATTGGATGGAAACCTACCTACTGAGATAAATATTGAAAAAAGAGTTCAGTTCACAAAACAGGGC
This sequence comes from Oncorhynchus masou masou, assembly GCF_036934945.1. Classification (NCBI taxonomy): domain Eukaryota; kingdom Metazoa; phylum Chordata; class Actinopteri; order Salmoniformes; family Salmonidae; genus Oncorhynchus; species Oncorhynchus masou. The sequence goes on from NC_088220.1 coordinate 65,946,443, forward strand.
TGACCTTAAAATGAGGGATAGGTTGTTGTTGTTTTTTTTTGCCAATATATTAATCACTAATAACATGAAATAAATAATAATCTTCAGAAATGACATTTGGGGTTAAGTGGGTGAAAATCTTACTAGTAGTCACAGAGGATGCATGTCAAAATGCATGTAAAAATGCTGAATTGTTTCACTTTACAAAGTCTGTTCAGAGTTATTGAATTTTACATGCAATGTGTTCTATATTAAAGGACACTTAATTTAATATAACAGTCTTTAAAAATGCAATATTTGTACACAATTTCTACTTAAAATATCAAAGGGATGCAAAATACACTCATTTCGTGGAATGACCTCTAATGGTCTTTCACTTTAGTTGTTTAATTTATACTGTCAGCAAAAGCATAGGCCTACCATGTAATTGTAATATGCATTGCATTTTGCATATCAACAACATAATGTGAGTCTGGTTTTATATAATTACAGTTTTTCTCAATTGCTAAAACACAATTTCTGTAACCTTGCTCCATTTCCATTAAACACAAAACCTCATCTTCAAGCACTATTTACATAACCTCTGATCAAAAGTGATCAAAATGATATACACTCTCAAGCAGTCAGTAAACAATACACCGAAAAATAGAAAACACATTGTTTAAAACATACAATTCTCAGGGAGAAGTACATTTTTTATCTAAAAAAAAAAATCCGCCACTGTCTTTTGATGAACGAAAACATGTTCTATCATAGTAGCTCAAAATTGATCGGAAATTACTACTCTGCTTTGTTCTTTGCAATTTTGTTTTTTGTTCTTCCTCCTATTTTTACAGTACTGTACCCTGCATCTCACAAACGTGTCCTTTGTCTCTGTGATACTGTAATTCTTATTCTTTGTTGATATTAACCTGCAACCAGTCAAAATCTATTGAGCAGTCAGTACTGTTAATAAATGGAAAGCACAATGTTCAGGGCCATACAATTTGTCCATTGTACAGTATACAGCCTACAATGCACTGTACTACAGTATACAATACTAAAAGTGACAAATAAAATCTAATGAGTAAACATGTGATCAATCTGCTTCTTCTTGTCTTTGGGCTGGGTCAGGCCAGAGCACTTCGTCGATATCACAAGCTACATTGTCCCTCCTGAGGCAACGGGGGAAGAAGCCTCTTGTGTGCCGTGTCCAGCCCTGACATGATTCCTCACCTATATCACCACAGGCTAAATCCATGGCTTGCAGCAGATTTACTCTGGTGTAGGGTTGTCTATCATACACTTTCCATCTCCAAGAGGAGAAAAACTCCTCAATCGGATTCAGGAAAGGCGAGTATGGAGGGAGGTACAAGTTCATAAACTGCCCATTGATGTTAAACCATTCCCTTACCTGAGCAGCTCGGTGGAAACTGACATTGTCCCACACTATCACATAGGTGGGAATGGGATTCTCAATTAGCTCTTGACCCTGCTGCTCTTGAACCTGCTGCTCAAATAAAATATCTATTAGATTGCCAATAAATCTTAGAAGGTGCTGGGTGTTATATGGCCCGAGTGTAACATGGTGATGTAGAACACCATAGTTGCTGATAGCAGCACAGATTGTGACATTGCCACCTCATTGACCAGGGACTGCAACAATGGCCCGCTGTCCAATCATGTATCGGCCTCTCCTTCTCCTCTTTGTTAGATTGAAGAATGCTTCATCAACAAAGATGAACTCATGGGGTCTATCCAAGGATTCCAAGTCAAATATTGTCTGTGTAGAAATACAATATACTGTATGTAGGATTTTGTAAGTCGTACAGAGACAGTGCTATACTGTAGAGTACAATTAGGCTTCCGATTCACATACATTGTATGTACTGAAGAGTAATGTCATTCACATAGTATATGTTAGTACTGTAGACAATCTGGATTACAGTAAATGTTTCTGAATGTACACTTACTTGCACATACTGAGCTCGCAGTTCTTTCACCCTTGGTGAGTTGCACTCAAAAGGTAGTCTGAATACTTGTTTCATTCGCATCCTGTTACAATGGAGGACACGGTCAATTGTGGAAATGCTCACACTGTCGATTCCCTGGAAGTGAGTGTTGTCTTGTATCACTCGTTCCTGGATTTCTCTGAGTCGTATTGCATTATCTTGAAGGACCATGCCAACTATAACGGCCTCTTGCTCCCGAGTGAATATAGCTGTCCTTCCACCTGCACGTGGCAGCCTTGCAATTCTACAAAAAGTAGTTGTGCAGTTACAAAACATATTCATGCAGTACAATACATACAGTGATTAACTTTACAAATGTCTATTGAAACAGCTGCATATAGTGTAGTACAGTAAATTTGCAAATACAAAAATACAGTAGTGTACTGTACCTGTTCTCTTCTCTGAAGGTCCTTACTATGGTGGACACAGAAAATCAGCTCAAATTGGGTTGCACTCTAAGTCCTGCTTCCCTCATTGTCAGTCCATGGACAAGAATATAATTCAGTATTTATGCTGCAGTAGTTTAGGGTCAGTTTGTTATATATGGAGTACTTATCCTGTCTTATCCGGTGTCCTGTGTGCATTTAAGTATGCTCTCTCTAATTCTCTCTTTCTCTCTTTCTTTCTCTCTCTCGGAGGACCTGAGCCCTAGGACCATGCCTCAGGACTACCTGGCATGATGACTCCTTGCTGTCCCCAGTCCACCTGGCCGTGCTGCTGCTCCAGTTTCAACTGTTCTGCCTGTGATTATTATTATTTGACCATGCTGGTCATTTATGAACATTTGAACATCTTGGCCATGTTCTGTTATAATCTCCAACCCGGCACAGCCAGAAGAGGACTGGCCACCCCTCATAGCCTGGTTCCTCTCTAGGTTTCTTCCTAGGTTTTGGCCTTTCTAGGGAGTTTTTCCTAGCCACCGTGCTTTGCTTCTACACTGCATTGCTTACTGTTTGGGGTTTTAGGCTGGGTTTCTGTAACAGCACTTTGAGATATCAGCTGATGTACGAAGGGCTCTATAAATAAATTTGATTTGAACATGGTCTATAACTGTTGCTCAAATTTCATCAGATATTTCCACTCTTTGTATTCCTCTTCCTCTTCGTCCTCCTCCTCTTCCTCCTCGTCACCCACCTCGCATACGCACTCGTCCTCTCACATTGTTTCTTCTATCCATTCTCAGACTTTCTCCTTCCCACCTTCAACAACCTGTTTGCTCTCTGAACAGGCTTATATTGGTTGTGTCGCATCATTTGAAACAGGTTAAATCAATTTTGAGTGGTTGTGTTCCATCAATGACATGTCTTCTCTATTTGTATTTGATTGTTGCCACTTGTGTTTGCCAGTATGGATGACATGGGGATTAAAGTGCAGACTGTGTTTTGAGAATGAGAATGTGTTTAGAGTTTTGCTGAAAAGTCTAACTGAGATCTGCAAATTGTGTTTTATCATGTGAAATGGTTTAAGGTATTGACAACAGACTGCATAATTAGCTAAATGAGTCCAGGCAACTGAGAACTTTGTTCAGCCAATGGCTTTTAGTGTTTTAGCAATTGAGAAAAACTGTAATGACACTAAACTGAAGAAATTATAGTTATCGTTATTTTACTGTTCGAAAGGTCAGGTGTCATAACATGAAAAAGGAACCGGAGCAAGTCAAAACATGTAAACAGTCTCCTGTTGCTATGTGGGGTTTGTTTGTCCATTGCTCATGTTGTTTGTGCTTGGATGGAATGGAACAGGGAAACTAGAGTACACGAGATGAGAGCAGAGAACACTTTTGTCTCCTCTCCTGCCATCTGACTCACACCCCAGGGGGAGGGAGGGAGAGGGAGAGAGAGAGAGAGAGAGAGAGAGAGAGAGAGAGAGAGAGAGAGAGAGAGAGAGAGAGAGAGAGAGAGAGAGAGAGAGAGAGAGAGAGAGAGAGAGAGAGAGGAGGGAAAAGAGGAGGGAAAATAAGTTTGGGATTTAGCTAAAGAGAATAGACTGCCGAGTTTCAGAAGAAAGTTATTTGTTTCTGGCCGTTTTGAGCCTGTAACCGAACCCACAAATGCTGATTCTCCAGATACTCAACTAGTCTAAAGAAGGCCAGTTTTATTGCTTCTTTAATCAGAACAACAGTTTTCAGCTGTGCTAACATAATTGCAAAATGATTTTCTAATGATCCATTAGCCTTTTGCAATGATAAACTTGGATTAGCTAACATAACGTGCCATTGGAACACAGAAGTGATGGTTGCTGATAATGGGCCTCCTTTCGCCAGCTACAATAGTCATTTACAACATTAACAATGTCTACACTGTATTTCTGATCAATTTGATGTTATTTTAATGGACACATTTTTTTTTTCAAAAACATGTGCTTGTTACATTATGCCCGAGACTATTCATTATGTAGTCTTTACATAACACCATTAATGGCTATTAACACATTTATATTAACACCTTCCATCCAACCTACCATCACGGCTCTCTTTCCCATAGACAGTATGTGCCTGGTGTGGACTTGATTGTAACTCAATTGAGACAGACATAAAATGACATTAATTATGTCATCAAGTTGTTCCTCGAGCACTGAGCTCATCCTGTGGCTCTATATAAGATCCACAACTCTGTTGAAGTCAATTGGCTTTAATCAGCACAACAATCATACAATTACTCTCAGAGGATATGTAATGAAATTGTCTGTACATTCGTGTACTTCTTTTCACCATGTTAATTAATACAGTAAATCACTTTTAGTCTTGCATTCTAAAGCGTCATTGTAGGTATATCTACTGACAGAGATCCTTGCCAAAATATGAAACATTTATTTAAAAAATACTTAATAATTAAGTACCTAGCCATGTTGAAAATACAACAACATACAGTGCCTTCGGAAAGTATTCAGACCCCTTGACTTTTTCCACATTTTGTTATGTTACAGCCTTATTCTATAATGTATTAAATAGTTTTCCCCCTTCATCACTCTACACACAATACCCCAGAATGTCACACCAAAAACAGCTTTTTAGAAATTGTTGCTAATTTATTAAAACTAAAAACCAGAAATATTACATCTACATAAGTATTCAGACCATTTACTCAGTACTTTGTTGAAGCACCTTTGGTAGCAATTACAGCATCGAGTCTTCTTGGGTATGACGCTACAAGCTTGGAACACCTTTATTTGGGGAGTCTCCCATTCTTCTCTGCAGATTCTCTCAAGCTCTGTCAGGTAGGATGGGAACGTCTCTCCAGAGATGTTTGATTGGATTCAAGTCTGGTCTCTGGCTGGGCCACTCAAGGACAATCAGAGACTTGTCCCGAAGCCACTCCTGCGTTGTCTTGGCTGTGTGCTTGTGTGTTGTCCTGTTGGAAGGGGAACCTTCGCCCCAATCTGAGGTCCTGAGTGCTCTGGAAAATGTTTTCATTAAGGATCTCTCTGTACTTTGCGCCATTCATCTTTTCCTCAATCCTGACTAGTCTCCCATTCTCTGCCGCTGAAAAATATCCCCACAGAATGATGCTGCCACCACCATGCTTCACCGTAGGGATGGTGCCAGGTTTCTCTAGACGTGACGCTTGGCATTCAGGCCAAAGAGTTCAATCTTGGTTTCATCAGACCGGAGACTCTTGTTTCACATGGCCTGGGAATCTTTAGGTGCCTTGTGGCAAACTCCAAGTGGGCTGTCATGTGCCTTTTACTGAGGAGTGGCTTCCGTCTGGCCACCCTACCATAAATACCTGATTGGTGGAGCGCTGCAGAGATGGTTGTCCTTCTGGAAGGTTCTCCCATCTCCACAGAGGAAATCTGGAGCTCTGTCAGAGTGACCATCAGGTTCTTGGTCACCTCCGTGACCAAGGCCCTTCTCACCCGATTGCTCAGTTTGGCCGGGCGGTGGTTACAAATATTTTCCATTTAACCTCTTGATACTCCCCATCCCGGATCCGGGATCGTGAATAAAGCCTCAGGCTCATTAGCATAACGCAACGTTAACGATTTCTGAAAATCGCAAATAAAATTAAAATAATGCACCTGCTCTCAAGCTTAGCCTTTTCTTAACAACACTGTCATCTCAGATTTTCAAAATATGCTTTTGAACCATAGCAATTCACTAATTTGTGTAAGAGTATGCAAAGCTAGCTTAGCATTTTGAGTAGCATTTAGCACGCAACATTTTCACAAAAAACAGATAACCAAATAAATAAAATCATTTACCTTTGAAGAGCTTCGGATGTTTTCAATGAGGAGACTCGGATGTTTGGAATCAATCCTCAAGGTGTTTTTTCACATATCTCTTCATTGATATATCGTTCGTGGAAGCCTGCTTTCTTCTCTGAATTCCATGGAAAAATACTTGCAGCTGAGGTTTGCACACCAATTTTGGCGCAGGACACCGGGCGGACACCTGGTAAATGTGGTCTCTTATGGTCAATCTTCCAATGATATGCCTACAAATACGTCACAATGCTGCAGACACCTTGGGGAAACGACAGAAAGGGCAGGCTCATTCCTCTCGCATTCACAGCCATATAAGGAGACAATGGAAAACGGAGCCTCAAAAATCCTGCTGATTTCCTGGATGCCGTTTCATCTTGGTTTTGCCTGTAGCTCACGTTCTAGGGCACGCACAGAGAATATCTTTGCAGTTCTGGAAACGTCAGAGTGTTTTCTTTCCAAAGCTATCAATTATATGCATAGTCGAGCATCTTTTTGTGACAAAATATCTTGTTTAAAACGGGAACGTTTTTCATCCAAAAATGAAATAGCGCCCCCAGAGTTTCAAGAGGCTAAGAATGTGTCCAAAGAAGGGCCAGATGTATATAGAATGGTGTCATCTGCGTAGAGGTGGATCAGGGAATCGCCCGCAGCAAGAGAGACATCATTGATATATACAGAGAAAAGAGTCGGCCCAAGGATTGAACCCTGTGGTACCCCCATAGAGACTGCCAGAGGTCCGGACAACATGCCCTCCGGTTTGACACACTGAACTCTGTCTGCAAAGTAGTTGGTGAACCAGGCAAGGCAGTCAATAGAAAAACCAAGGCTATTGAGTCTGCCGATAAGAATACGGTGATTGACAGAGTCAAAAGCCTTGGCCAGGTCGATGAAGACGGCTGCACAGTACTGTCTTTTATCGATGGCGGTTATGATATCATTTAGTACCTTGAGTGTGGCTGAGGTGCACCCGTGACCGGCTCGGAAGCCGGATTGCACAGCGGAGAAGGTACGGTGGGATTCGAAATGGTCAGTGATCTGTTTATTAACTTGGCTTTTGAAGACTATAGATAGGCAGGGCAGGATGGATATAGGTCTGTAACAGTTTGGGTCTAGGGTGTCACCCCCTTTGAAGAGGGGGATGACCGCGGCAGCGGGGGGGGGGGGGCATGGCCAGCCGTTGAGAAATGCTTATTGAAATTTTCGAATATCATGGATTTATCAGTGGTGACCGTGTTACCTAGCCTCAGTGCAGTGGGCAGCTGGGAGGAGGTGCTCTTGTTCTCCATGGACTTTACAGTGTCCCAAAACTTTTGGGAGTTGGAGCTAAAGGATGCAAATTTCTGCTTGAAAAGATAACCTTTGCTTTCCTGACTGACTGCGTGTGTTGGTTTCTGACTTCCCTGAACCGTTGCACATCGTGTGGACTATTCAATGCTATTGCAGTCCGCCACAGGATGTTTTTGTGCTGGTCAAGGGCAGTCATGTCTGAAGTAAACCAAGGGCTATATGTGTTCTTAGTTCTGCATTTTTTGAACGGAGCATGCTTATCTAAGATGATGAGGAAATTACTTTGAAAGAATGACCAGGCATCCTCGACTGACGGGATGAGGTCAATATCCTTCCAGGATACCCGGGCCAGGTCGATTAGAAAGGCCTGCTCACAGAAGTGTTTTAGGGAGCGTTTGACAGTGATGAGGGGTGGTCGTTTGACCGCGGACCCATAGCGGATACAGGCAATGAGGCAGTGATCACTGAGATCCTGATTGAAAACAGAGGAGGTGTATTTGGAGGGCAAGTTGGTCAGGATAATGTCTATGAGGGTGCCCATGTTTACGGATTTAGGGTTGTATCTGGTGGGTTCCTTGATTTGATTTGATATATACAGAGAAAAGAGTCATTATTAAGAGTGTTCATTATTGAGTGTAAACCATGTATGTGTCTCTGTAACATTCCCCCCACTTGATTGTCCACAGATCGGATGTGAGTCTTGCAGTGAGGGAGAACCGCGGCAGCTTCATCAGTACTCTGAGTATGTGGCTCTACAGTGTAAGTGGTCTGTCTTTGTGTGTACCTTGAGCACATGGCTGCCAGAAGTACACAGTGCACTTCTACAGGATATGAAGCAACTGTGTTGTGCTTATAATAGACTAGTGTTTTGCTGTGAAACAGGACACTGACTACACTCAGAATCTCATTGTTCCAGAGAATGGAATAAATCTGAAGACCCGAATCTTTGTGGGGGTGAAAGCCACCAATCTAACAGAGAGGTAGGACTACAATACGCAGATAAAATCTACCTCAATAAAAGCCTTTTGTAAAGTACAATACTGCAAAATGTACAATGTATCACAAAAAAAATATCTTTAAGAAAAAAAGTGCTGTAGTTATCCTGCATTCTAGAATCAGTCCCTCTCTTCCTCTCCAAAGGTTCCACGTTCTGCTTGACCGATGCTACACAACAACAAGTCCCGTTCCCAACAACAGCACCTACAATGACCTCTTTGTTGGGTGAGTCAATATTATTCACCCAGTTTAATTTCTATAGATTTATGATAACTCTGCAACTGAAACTGAAGCCTTTTTTGTTTCCGGTCACGCCTAAATCATGTATGAGTACAGTATGTGTATGACTCATATCTCTTGTCTCATTGAAGGTGTACATACACATGATGGACAAACCAGGGTCGACTTGAATGGAACGTCTCAGCATGCACACCTTCCGTTTCATTGAACACAAGAACATGACCATCGCCACTTTCTACCTGCACTGTCACCCGACTCTGTGAAGTGTCCTCCTGTTCGTCCTTACTGCCTTTATGTATCAACAATTCGAAAATAACACACAGGTCACTGCCTTCACTCAGAGAAACAAAACGAAACATTTTGCGACAGTACATTGTGGCGGTCACGATCACGTTCACCATATTGCTTTTGACTCTCTAGACATCTGGGATGCCTACAACAACGTTCTAATGTTCCGGCTTAAAACCTGTTGCCTAGAGTCTGGGTTTCACAGACATTATTACCCTCTGAAGAACTCTAATTTCTTAGACAACCCTATGCTATTCTAAGCTTATTCAACTGACTAGACAAATGTTTCAAACCGATAGGAACAGAAAACTGACTTCCTGTCTGAACTCTGTCTCTTTGATCTCAGAATTGTTCAGATTTCTCCAGGAGAAAGAGAGGACAACGTTGTAGCCATACTATACCACTGGACCAGTGGTGTGATATGATATCAGACATTAATGATATATCAGACATGAATTAATGACACTTGATGAGAGTGAAATGGATTAGTCACCTCATTGCTCATACAGTATGAGTAATTAAATGGATGTAAGTCACTTCATTCTTCACCACCTTATTCTGTTTCCCTCTGCTACAGGTCTTCCAACAGCTTCACAACGTAAGAAATTCTTCCAAGTTGCCCTTGATTATCACAGTCATCAAAGCCTATGGCTTTCATTAAAATAAAATAAATAGTTCCCATTGGCTACAGTGTTGATATATCCCTCCTGTCCTTCCAACAGTCTCCTCCCAGTCCCAGAGAAGCCCAATGGGCCATATGGCCGTCACAACTTCGGTGCTGGCTGTGATCTGTCTCTCCGTGGCCCTGTTCATTGGTCTGTTCCTGAGGAGCGTAAGGTTATCCATCCTCCAATGAAATATGGTCTAGGACTAGGGACACCATCTCTCCTGACATGGCTGAAGACTGGGACCAGTCTCCTAGCTAACAGTCAGTGGGGTATTTTACATTCCCAGAACACGTAGACAGCTGTTATGAATGCATGATACAGTGGCAGGTTATGCGTAAAATTAGTAAAGGATGCTAGTTCTGAATTTATGAGTAAAGGATGGGTAGTTCTCAATCCATGGGTCAAAGATGGTTAGTTCTCAGTTCATAAGTAAAGTATGGTTAGTTATAAATTCATAAGTAAAGGATGGTTAGTTCTCAATCCATGAGTAAAGGATGGTTAGTTCTCAATCCATGAGTCAGAGGATGGTTATTTCGTAGTTCATAAGTAAAGCATGGTTAGTTCTTGGTAACATAAGTAAATAATGGTTAGTTACCAGTTCATGAGTAAAGGATGGTTAGTTCTTGGTAACATGAGTAAAGGATGGTTAGTTCTCAGTTCATGGGTAAAGGATAGTTAGTTCTTGTTAACATAAGTAAAAAATGGTTAGTTACCAGTTCATGAGTAAAGGATGGTTAGTTTTCAGTTTATGAGTAAAGGATGGTTAGTTCTTGGTAACATGAGTAAAGGATGGTTAGTTCTCAGTTCATGAGTAAAGGATGGTTAGTTCTTGGTAACATGAGTAAAGGATGGTTAGTTCTCAGTTAATGAGTAAAGGGTGGTTAGTTCTTGGTAACACGAGGAAAGGATGGTTAGTTACCAGTTTATGAATAAAGGATGGTTCGTTATCAGTTCATGAGTAAAGAATGGTTAGTTCTCAGTTCATGAGTAAAGGATGGTTAGTTCTTGGTAACATGAGTAAAGGATGGCTAATTACCAGTTCATGAGTAAAGGATGGTTAGTTCTCAGTTCATGAGTAAAGGATGGTTAGATTTCAGTTCATGAGTAAAGGATGGTTAGTTACCAGTTCACGAGTAAAGGATGGTTAGTTCTCAGTTCATGAGTAAAGGATGGTTAGTTCTCAGTTCATGAGTAAAGGATGGTTAGTTCTCAGTTCATGAGTAAAGGATGGTTAGTTCTCTGTTCATGAGTAAAGGATGGTTAGTTCTCAGTTCATGAGTAAAGGATGGTTAGTTCTCAGTACATGAGTAAAGAATGGTTAGTTCTCAGTTCATGAGTAAAGGATGGTTAGTTCTTGGTAACATGAGTAAAGGATGGTTAGTTCTCAGTTAATGAGTAAAGGGTGGTTAGTTCTTGGTAACACGAGGAAAGGATGGTTAGTTACCAGTTTATGAATAAAGGATGGTTCGTTATCAGTTCATGAGTAAAGAATGGTTAGTTCTCAGTTCATGAGTAAAGGATGGTTAGTTCTTGGTAACATGAGTAAAGGATGGTTAGTTCTCAGTTCATGAGTAAAGGATGGTTAGATTCCGTTCATGAGTAAAGGATGGTTAGTTCTCAGTTCATGAGTAAAGGATGGTTAGTTCTCAGTTCATGAGTAAAGGATAGTTAGTTCTCAGTTCATGAGTAAACGATAGTTAGTTCTCAGTTCATGAGTAAAGGATGGTTAGTTCTCAGTTCATGAGTAAAGGATGGTTAGTTCTCAGTTCATGAGTAAAGGATAGTTAGTTCTCAGTTCATGAGTAAAGGATAGTTAGTTCTCAGTTCATGAGTAAAGGATAGTTAGTTCTCAGTTCATGAGTAAAGAGTGGTTAGTTCTCAGTTCATGAGTAAAGGATGGTTAGTTCTCAGTTCATGAGTAAAGAATGGTTAGTTCTCAGTTCATGAGTAAAGGATAGTTAGTTCTCAGTTCATGAGTAAAGGATGGTTAGTTCTCAGTTCATGAGTAAAGGATGGTTAGTTCTCAGTTCATGAGTAAAGGATAGTTAGTTCTCAGTTCATGAGTAAAGAATGTAATTCTCAGTTCATGAGTAAAGGATGGTTAGTTCTCTGTTCATGAGTAAAGGATGGTTAGTTCTCAGTTCATGAGTAAAGGATGGTTAGTTCTCAGTTCATGAGTAAAGGATGGTTAGTTCTCAGTTCATGAGTAAAGGATAGTTAGTTCTCAGTTCATGAGTAAAGTATATTTAGTTCTCAGTTCATGAGTAAAGAATGTAGTTCTCAGTTCATGAGTAAAGGATAGTTAGTTCTCAGTTCATGAGGAAAGGATAGTTAGTTCTCAGTTCATGAGTAAAGGATGGTTAGTTCTCAGTTCATGAGTAAAGCGTGGTTAGTTCTCAGTTCATGAGTAAAGAATGTAGTTCTCAGTTCATGAGTAAAGGATGGTTAGTTCTCTGTTCATGAGTAAAGGATGGTTAGTTCTCAGTTCATGAGTAAAGAATGGTTAGTTCTCAGTTCATGAGTAAAGAATGGTTAGTTCTCAGTTCATGAGTAAAGGATGGTTAGTTCTCAGTTCATGAGTAAATGATAGTTAGTTCTCAGTTCATGAGTAAAGGATAGTTAGATCTCAGTTCATGAGTAAAGGATGGTTAGTTCTCAGTTCATGAGTAAAGGATGGTTAGTTCTCAGTTCATGAGTAAAGGATAGTTAGTTCTCAGTTCATGAGTAAAGTATATTTAGTTCTCAGTTCATGAGTAAAGGATGGTTGTTCTCAGTTCATGAGTAAAGGATAGTTAGTTCTCAGTTCATGAGTAAAGGATGGTTAGTTCTCAGTTCATGAGTAAAGGATGGTTAGTTCTCAGTTTATGAGTAAAGAGTGGTTAGTTCTCAGTTCATGAGTAAAGAATGTAGTTCTCAGTTCATGAGTAAAGGATGGTTAGTTCTCAGTTCATGAGTAAAGGATGGTTAGTTCTCAGTTCATGAGTAAAGAATGGTTAGTTCTCAGTTCATGAGTAAAGGATGGTTAGTTCTCAGTTCATGAGTAAAGGATGGTTAGTTCTCAGTTCATGAGTAAAGGATAGTTAGTTCTCAGTTCATGAGTAAAGGATGGTTAGTTCTCTGTTCATGAGTAAAGGATGGTTAGTTCTCAGTTCATGAGTAAAGAATGGTTAGTTCTCAGTTCATGAGTAAAGGATGGTTAGTTCTCAGTTCATGAGTAAAGGATGGTTAGTTCTCAGTTCATGAGTAAAGGATAGTTAGTTCTCAGTTCATGAGTAAAGGATGGTTAGTTCTCAGTTCATGAGTAAAGGATGGTTAGTTCTCAGTTCATAAGTAAAGGATGGTTAGTTCTCAGTTCATGAGTAAAGAATGGTTAGTTCTCAGTTCATGAGTAAAGGATGGTTAGTTCTCAGTTCATGAGTAAAGGATATTTAGTTCTCAGTTCATGAGTAAAGGATAGTTAGTTCTCAGTTCATGAGTAAAGGATGGTTAGTTCTCTGTTCATGAGTAAAGGATGGTTAGTTCTCAGTTCATGAGTAAAGGATGGTTAGTTCTCAGTTCATGAGTAAAGGATAGTTAGTTCTCAGTTCATGAGTAAAGTATATTTAGTTCTCAGTTCATGAGTAAAAGATGGTTAGTTCTCAGTTCACGAGTAAAGGATAGTTAGTTCTCAGTTCATGAGTAAAGGATAGTTAGTTCTCAGTTCATGAGTAAAGGATGGTTAGTTCTCAGTTTATGAGTAAAGAGTGGTTAGTTCTCAGTTCATGAGTAAAAAATGTAGTTCTCAGTTCATGAGGAAAGGATAGTTAGTTCTCAGTACATGAGTAAAGAATGGTTAGTTCTCAGTTCATGAGTAAAAAATGTAACATGAGTAAAGGAGTTAGTTCTCAGTTCATGAGTAAAGGATAGTTAGTTCTCAGTTCATGAGTAAAGGATGGTTAGTTCTCAGTTCATGAGTAAAGGATGGTTAGTTCTCTGTTCATGAGTAAAGGATGGTTAGTTCTCAGTTCATGAGTAAAGGATAGTTAGTTCTCAGTTCATGAGTAAAGGATGGTTAGTTCTCAGTTCATGAGTAAAGGATGGTTAGTTCTCAGTTCATGAGTAAAAAGGATGGTTAGTTCTCAGTTCATGAGTAAAGGATGGTTAGTTCTCAGTTCATGAGTAAAGGATAGTTAGTTCTCAGTTCATGAGTAAAGTTCTCAGATGGTTAGTTCTCAGTTCATGAGTAAAGGATAGTTAGTTCTCAGTTCATGAGTAAAGGATAGTTAGTTCTCAGTTCATGAGTAAAGGATGGTTAGTTCTCAGTTCATGAGTAAAGGATGGTTAGTTCTCAGTTCATGAGTAAAGTTCATGAGTAAAGCGTGTTTCAGTTCAGGTTAGTTCTCAGTTCATGAGTAAAGGATG